>NC_048574.1:74637267-74646015 GCF_013265735.2 Oncorhynchus mykiss
AAGAGGGACAGAGACACGTTAGACTGACAGTTGTGGGCACTAAAAGTACAGGTTTTTGTGACTAAATGGCTAAATGATGGTGGAGCGTTGCGTTAAATACGCATTTAACTACAATTCTTCTAGCAACACCGAGGCGCACCCTAACTTCTTTGTGCCTGCAACTGTAGGTTGAACATACATAGACAAGGCATAGGCGTATAATACATTGTACTTTTTTTGTTTTTAGTTTATTTTATCTGGTGGCATGTAGCAATATCATTTTGTTGGATACTGTACGTTACCATTAGAGTTGTTGTTAACTATAGCTTTATCAATTGTTTAGCATTTACAGTGAATGTTGGGTTTATACAATTAGTATTAGGAAGGGATGGCTAGATAGGGGATTAGGACAATTAATTTAGCATTTATATTGAATGTGGTTCGTTTGATGAATTATAAAATTTATATTAGGATTGGGTGGATAGGTTTTTAATTAGGCCCAATCATTTAGCATCAGCGTTAAGTCATGATTGTTTTGTTCATCATGGTATGTTTTCTATTGAATTTAGTTTCCTTGTCTGTCACAAAGATTACAAAATGTTGTTCAATTGTATGGGGACTGAAAGTGCATGAGAGTTGGCAAATACTGTCATCGTTGCTCAACATTCTAACCCAGACAGTGCACACTCCTAGAAAGTCATTAGGTTCCATCCAGACTGGTAAAAAACATGAACCCCCCAGACGTTAAATAGATAGTTCAGGATTTTGGCAATGAGGCCCTTTATCTACTTTCTGAGAGTCAGATGAACTCGTGGATACCATTTTTATGACTTCCCATATTTTTGTTTAGCAAGTTAGCATTGGATTGCCGAACTAGCTCTAAATTCCTTCATATTGGACTCAGATATATAAAAATGTTATCCACGAGTTTATGTCACTCTGGGACACTAGCAAAAGAACATCATGAACTATCCCTTTAATTGTGGCTATTTTAATGGCAGATGCACGTCAGTCAATACCAAGTCAATACATCAGTCAACTATGATCTAGTCTAGCTAAATATAATGTTGTTTGGAGTGATCTTCATTGCATACTGTAGAAGCCAAACCCTAACCCTTGGACAGAGGTACAGTGCCTTGCGAAAGTATTTGGCCCCCTTGAACTTTGCAACCTTTTGCCACATTTCAGGCTTCAAACATAAAGATATAAAACTGTATTTTTTTGTGAAGAATCAACAACAAATGGGACACAATCGTGAAGTGGAACGACATTTATTGGATTTTTCATTATGGCCAAACAGTTCTGTTTTTGTTTCATCAGAAGAGAGTACATTTCTCCAAAAAGTACGATCTTTGTCCCCTTGTGCAGTTGCAAACCGTAGTCTGGCTTTTTTTATGGCGGAATTGGAGCAGTGGCTTCTAGCTGAGCGGCCTTTCAGGTTATGTCGGCATGGGGGGTAGGTTTATGACAGTCATTCTCATCACTGATAAGATGACATAAGTTATTGGATTCATATGGAATTGTTGTTCAATTTAAATGTTTGAATATGAAATTATTTGTGATGGGATGAAATGTGATTTTAGCTTCTAAAATTTGAAAATTGGGTTTTTATAAGATTAGGGCTCTGCTCAATCAGTGGCTCGCCCCTGTGAAGAGTCATGGGTTATACAACTTTTCAGACAAACCCTTCTCGCGTCACTATATAAAGCCTTGACGAAAATGTAACGTCCTGTTCCAAGTACGTGAGGTCTGCAGCTTCTGCGTTAAAAGGACGAACCTGTCTACTACAGTAATAAGCCAATCTCGGCGTGAGCTTAGGTTGCGAATGGTATGAACTTTGAACTCTTATTCACTACAGAGTGATACCTCCTAGCCGTTGAGTTAGCAACCGCAGCTGCAAACGCAGGTTAGGAAGGAACAGACAGAGTATCCCGTCTATCACACAACAACGTTACTACAACGTATCCAATTGACAACCAGAGACATTCTTCAAAAGACTCGGTTTGGTAACACGGCCTTCCATCTACCACCAACTTACCGAGGCGCAGCTCAGAGTAAATATTTATTGCATTTTCATTTTCCAAATGGTCGGTAATTTAGAATGCATAAGATACTGTATTTACGATAGCACAGCTGCTTCCTTTGCTACTCAGTCTTCCCGCTCTTCACTCAACCCAGACCCTTTTCTTTTGTGTAACAAGCTGTCATATCTGTTCCGCCCGCTAGGGACGTTTTCCTTTATGACGTAATTTGTAATCAAGTTATGATTTAATTGTGTGTATGTGTGATTCTGTGTGATTAGTTAGGTATTTAGTAAATAAATAATTAAACCCAATTTTGTATTGCTGATTCAAATTATTAGCCAGGGTTCTTGCAGATAACTAAGAATTTACAACTTTCAGATGAGACTGAATTAAGATGACGATTAAGATTGACTGCTATTAATGTAAAATATTACTAGGTCTTTAAGAGTTTATTCGGAAGATTCGGGAAGATAACAGCTCTATAAATCTCTCTAGTTAATTACATTTTACATGATTAGCTCATTCAGGTAATATTAATTACGGAGAAATTATTTTATAGAATAGCATGTCATATCACTTAATCCGGCATAGCCAAAGACACAACACAGTGGATAAAAATACTTTTGTACCTGTTTCTACCAGCATCTTCACAATGTCCTTTGCTGTTCTGGGATTGATTCACACTTTTCTCACTGAAGTACGTTCATCTCTAGGAGGCAGAACGCGTCTCTTTCCTGAGAGGTATGATGGCTGCGTGGTCCCATGTTGTTTATACTTGCGTACCATTATTTGTACAGATGAACGTGGTACCTTCAGGTGTTTGGAAATTGGATGAATCAGGATGAATCAGGTTTGTGGAGGTCTACAATTTTTTTCTGAGGTCTTGGTTGATTTCTTTAGATTTTCCCATGATGTCAAGCAAAGAGGCACTGAGTTTGAAGGTAGGCCATGAAATACATCCACAGGTACACCTCCAACTGACTTAAATAATGACAATTAGTCTATCAGAAGCTTCTAAAGCCATGACATCATTTTCTGGAATTTTCCAAGCTGTTTAAAGGCACAGTCAACTTAGTTTATGTAAACTTCTGAGCCACTGGAATATTGATACAGTGAATTGTAAGTGAAATAATCTGTCTGTAAACAATTGTTGGACAAATGACTTGTATCATGCACAAAGTAGATGTCCTAAACAACTTGCCAAAACTATAGCTTGTTAACAAGATACTTGTGGAGAGGTTGAAAAATGAGTTTTAATGACTCCAACCTAAGTGTATGTAAACTTCCAACTTCAACTGTACATCATGTGTCTGATAGTGATTGAAGTAGAAGGGAGGATGGCCTCAGCGTTCTTCGCTCTCAACCTGGCCATGTCTGAGGTCCTCTTCTGCCTGTTTTCTTTCTTGTATTTTGTCTGGCTACACCATCCCTGTCACACCCTGATCTTAGAGAGCCTTTTATTCACTAATTTGGTTAGGTCGGGGAGTGACTAGGGTGGGTACTCTAGTTTTTGTATTTCTATGTTTGGCCTGGTATGGTTCCCAATCAGAGGCAGCTGTCTATCATTGTCTCTGATTGGGGATCATATTTAGGCAGCCTTTTCCCACTGGGTTTTTGTGGGATCTTGTTTTTGTGCAGTGCCTGTGAACACTGCAGTGACTTCACGTTTTGTTTGTTCTGTATTGTTTTGGTAAATTTCATTTATTAAACATGTGGAACTCTACGCACACTGCGTCTTGGTCCATTTATTCCAACGATCGTGAAAATCCCACAATCGTTGTCTCATACATCATAGTATTTTCTTCAGGTTTTCTAATGACAGGCCGTACCCTCTTCCAGTGCTGTATCTGTATGGAGCGCTATCTGGCAGTGGTGCAACCTGTGGTCTACCTGAAGTACAAACTCCTGAGATACAGGATGTGGTGGTTGTGGTGTTGTCTGGCTGATAGTGCTTGGGTCCTTGCTGTTCCTTACATTTGGGAGTGAAACAACTGGGAGTGAAATAACTTTAATTGTTCTGGTGTTTTTGTTGAAGCTGTCCTGCTGCCTTTCAGTTCTAAGGGTTCTGAAGCGTCCCGGGCCGGGGGAAGAGGAGAGGGAGTGGATAAAAAAACATGAAGATGAGGACCTTCAGGATAATTTTGATCATAATGTTGTCTATGGTGCTGAATTATCTTTTGTATGAGGTAACTTTATGAGGTAACTTTACCTCTGAAAGGTTCATTGAAATGTAGAGGGGTTTTGTTAGCCTTAAGCATTTGTTTCACCATCAGTGTGATTACTGGGTTGGTGCAGCCCCTCCTCTACTTCCACAGGGCTGGGAAACTGTCCTGTATCAGAGGTCTCTATTAGAAAACAGAGGCTTCATGTTATTCAGGAGGTCTACCACCTGAATCCAATGGTGAATAGTGTACATGTGTATATAGATGTGAATAGTGTAATTGATGTGTATATAGACATGAATAGTGTAATTTATGTGTATATAGATATGAATAGTGTACATGTGTATATAGATATTAATAGTGTACATGATGTGTATAGATATGAATAGTGTAATTGATGTGTTTATAGACATGAATAGTGTAAATTGTGTTTGTAGATATGAATAATGTAATTGATGTGTATGTTGATATGAATAGTGTAATTATTGTTTATTGATGGGCTCATCTGCAGAAGAGATTGGAGTCTCAGCATGACTCCCTGCTTAAATAAAAGTATATATATAAAAAAATCACAAATATCAAACACCCAAGAGATGCTAATCTCTCCCCATTACAATAACAGGGGCGGTTAGCGTTTTTTGGGGAGGGGGGGTAGGGGGTATTGTCACGTTCTGACCTTAGTTCCTTTGTTTTGTCTTTTGTTTTAGTATGGTCAGGGCGTGAGTTGGGTGGGTTGTCTATGTTAGTTTGTCTATGTTTTTCTATTTCTGTGTTTGGCCTGGTATGGTTCTCAGTCAGAGGCAGCTGTCAATCATTGTCCCTGATTGGGAACCATATTTAGGTAGCCTATTTTCCATTGTGTTTTGTGGGTGGTTGTTTTCAGTCTTTGTGTGTTTGCACAAGACAGAACTGTTTCGGTTGTTTCTTTGTTGTTTTGTTATTCAGTGTTCAGTTTTGATTATTATTAAAAATCATGAGCACTTACCATGCTGCACCTTGGTCCTCATGGGATGAGATTCTGAACGGCAAGGGACCATGAGCACAGGCTGGAGAATATCGCCACCCCAAGGCTGAGCTGGAGGCAGCGAAAGCTGAGAAGCGGTGGTATGAGGAGGCAGCACGGCGGCGCGGTTGGAAGCCCAAGAGGCAGCCCCAAAAATGTATTGGGGGGAGGCACAGGGTGAGTGTGGCGAAGTCAGGTAAGAGACCTGCGCCAACTCCCCGTGCTTACCGTGGAGAGAGAACAGTGTCCCTGGTGCGCAGGCATAGCCCGGTGCGTTACAGCGCAGTGCCTCGTATCGGCCGGGCTAGGTTGGGCATCGAGCCAGGTGCCATAAAGCCAGCTCAGCGCATCTGGTCTCCAGTGCTTCTCCTCGGGCCGGGGTACATGGCACCAGCCTTACACATGGTGTTCCCGGTTCGCCAGCACAGCCCAGTGCAGGCTATTCCACCTCGCCGCACTGGCCTGGCTACGGGGAGCATTCAACCAGGTAAGGTTGGGCAGGCTCGGTGCTCGAGACCTGCAGTGCGCCTCCACGGTCCGGTCTATCCGGTGCCACCTCCACATACCAGCCCTCCAGTGGCAGCCCCCCGCACCAGGCTGTCTCTCCGTCTCATCCGTACAGGTGCTCCCGCCTGTCCAGCGCTGTCAGAGCCTTCCTCCTGCCCAGCGCTGCCAGAGTCTCCCGTCTCTCCGGAGCTGCCAGAGTCTCCCGTCACTCCGGAGCTGCCAGAGTCTCCCGCCACTCCGGAGCTGCCAGAGCCGCCTGTCACGCCGGCGATGCCGGAGTGTCCCGCTTGTCCGGCGCTGCCGGAGTCTTCCGCTTGTCCGGCGCTGCCGGAGTCTTCCGCTTGTCCGGGGCTGCCGGAGTCTCCCGCCTGTCCGGCGCTGCCGGAGTCTCCCGCCTGTCCGGCGCTGCCGGAGTCTCCCGCCTGTCCGGCGCTGCCGGAGTCTCCCGCCTGTCCGGCGCTGCCGGAGTCTCCCGTCCATTCGGGACCCGTGGCTAGGGTCCCCAGTGATGGAGTGGGGTCCACGTCCCGCGCCAGAGCCGCCACCGCGGACAGACGCCCACCCAGACCCTCCCCTATAGGTTCAGGTTTTGCAGCCGGAGTCCGCACCTTTAGGGGGGGACTGACTTTAGTTCCTTTGTTTTGTCTTTGTTTTAGTATGGCAGGGCGTGAATTGGGTGGGCAGTCTATGTTTCTTTATTTAGGTTGTTATATGTCTATTGTTGGGCATAGTATGGTTTCTCAATCAGAGGCAGGTGTCTTTCGTTGTCTCTGATTGAGAATCATACTTAGGTAGCCTTGTTTTCCCCATTTTGGTTGTGGGTGTTTATTTTCTGTTTTGTGTGTTTTTACTTTATTAAAAGATGAACAAGTATCACGCTGCGCTTTGGTCCTCTTCTTCCACACAGACGATCGTTACAATGGCACCCTATACCCTCTATAGTGCACTACTTTTGACCAGGACCCATATGGAATAGCTCGCTCTCGCTCTCTCCACACAAAATTTCAGACACATCTCACGCCTTACGCCTTGTCCAATTGTCCTTTGTCCTTTGTCCATGTAAAAAAGTGTGCCTGCTCCATACCAAGTGGCACTATCAAACAGAACGAAACAATTGGAAAATGATTTTTGGTACCAACCCCTGCTAGAAATTATGGTAGGATTCCTCCCGCTGTAGATTTTGTTTTGATAATATTGAGTCAGTAGTTTACGTATTCAAACAGTGTAATCCAGCCCAAGTCCATGTTTAGCTACATAGGCCAAGATTCAAACCGATCCAGCTTGTAGACAATGTAGCTTTTAAAGGCAACAGAAGAGCATTCACAGAGATGGCATTCATGGTAAACACTGCACATGTCGGCTCAAATGGAAATTACCATTAAATGTCAATAGTGCTACAGCATGGTTTCACATTGAAATCTGTACTTGTTTGTAAATTGACCTCGTGTCATTCTGTTTTAATATTAGCCTGATGTTTTATTGGCAGATAGACTGAACATTCTGCTGGCTAATGCAGAAACTGACTGGCACCAAATATTACATGTGTTTTCTCTGAAATGATGGATGATGATTGTGCTTGAAAGATACAATTTAGTTAATGTTGGGTTGATGATATTAAATGCATACTTATTAAGGAGCGCCCTGTGTGTCTCACTAAAGGATATGTCTGTATGTTTATAATAAATTATGATAACTACAATAAGAAATTAAATAATACTATTTCGACATACTTATTCTTAAAGTCAACGATCAGGTTCCTCTGTTATGGTGTCATAAAATTGCAATAAATAACATTGAATACTTCTGTATTGACTACCATATTGTGTAACTAGGGACTGGAGTTATTCATTAACTTTTAACCTGAAATGGTTTGGGAAAACTCAGGACCCAATCCATCCATAACACATTCTACAGAGCACAGTATATTCTCTTCACCCATACTAATCATCACTTAGTGCTGTCATAACCAGTGGAAAACATTCTACACAGCACAGCATATTCTCTTCAACCATACTAAACATCACCTAGTGTTGTCATAACCAGTGGAAAACATTTGCATGTCAGGTGTGGTCCATTGAGTGAGGTGATGAGCAGCATCAGTTTACAGACAGGAGCAACACAGGTGACTTGGTGGGGGTGTAAGCCTGATCCAAAGCTTGATCTTAAGACTGATACAATTAAAGTCGACTACAGTCATCTCCTCTGCCGGCTCTATGACTACAACTGGTGGCAAGGACAGATTGTTGTAACTACGATCTCTGGTTGACAGGACTCACTGTCTCAGTCAGTGTTTTAGGTGGAGACATGGACAGGAGTTGATACTAAAAAGGAAGACTCACATTCTCAGTCAGTATTCAAGGTGGAGACAGGGACAGGGGTTGATGATAAACAGGAGGACTCACTGTCTCAGTCAGTATTAAAGGTAGAGACAGGGACAGGGGTTGATACTAAACAGGAGGACTCACTGTCTCAGTCAGTATTAAAGGTAGAGACAGGGACAGGGGTTGATACTAAACAGGAGGACTCACTGTGTCAGTCAGATTTATTTATTATAGGACAAGTCCATGTAGTCCCTCCCTTATTCAGTCCATTCACTTCCATTTGCTGCCTAACGAACACAACCCTGATGAGCCCTTTATTCTGAGGTAACTAGCCTCTGCCTTGCCACAAGAGGAAATACAACAGGTTAGCCAGCTCTAGGGTAGAATTCTGCTTGAGATATGGTAGACAGCCCACTGCATATGCATAGTAGTGGTTTCTTGGCCATCTGTTTTTTTTGTTGATAAGTGGTCAATGAATGGTAACCTGGTTTACATAGATGAGTGGTTGTGGTAATTGTAGGTGAGTGGTTGTTGTGAGGTCAGATAACCAACTGCATCTAGATAAATTGTAGCTATGGTAACAGCTAGATGACTAAGAAAGAAAAAAGTATTTAATAAGAATATTTCATTCATTCAGATCTAGGATGTGTTATTTTAGTGTTCCCTTCATTTTTTGAGCAGTGCATTTGTAATCTTCAAGTGCAAGGTTTTGGCTTCAATTTTCTTCAAAAATAAATGTAATTCTACATTTC
>NC_048574.1:74946115-75161115 GCF_013265735.2 Oncorhynchus mykiss
GTTCGTTGAAAGATGGATTAGACCAAGGTGCAGCGTGGATATAAATATAGGCCTACTGTTACGTTCGTTGAAAGATGGATTAGACCAAGGTGCAGCGTGAATATAAATATAGGCCTACTGTTACGTTCGTTGAAAGATGGATTAGACCAAGGTGCAGCGTGGATATAAATATAGGCCTACTGTTACGTTCGTTGAAAGATGGATTAGACCAAGGTGCAGCGTGGATATAAATATAGGCCTACTGTTACGTTCGTTGAAAGATGGATTAGACCAAGGTGCAGCGTGGATATAAATATAGGCCTACTGTTACGTTCGTTGGAAGATGGATTAGACCAAGGTGCAGCGTGGATATAAATATAGGCCTACTGTTACGTTCATTGAAAGATGGATTAGACCAAGGTGCAGCGTGGATATAAATATAGGCCTACTGTTACGTTCGTTGAAAGATGGATTAGACCAAGGTGCAGCGTGGATATAAATATAGGCCTACTGTTACGTTCGTTGAAAGATGGATTAGACCAAGGTGCAGCGTGGATATAAATATAGGCCTACTGTTACGTTCGTTGAAAGATGGATAGGACAAGGTGCAGCGTGGATATAAATATAGGCCTACTGTTACGTTTGTTGAAAGATGGATAGGACAAGGTGCAGCGTGAATATAAATATAGGCCTACTGTTACGTTCGTTGAAAGATGGATAGGACAAGGTGCAGCGTGAATATAAATATAGGCCTACTGTTACGTTCGTTGAAAGATGGATTAGACCAAGGTGCAGCGTGGATATAAATATAGGCCTACTGTTACGTTCGTTGAAAGATGGATTAGACCAAGGTGCAGCGTGAATATAAATATAGGCCTACTGTTACGTTTGTTGAAAGATGGATTAGACCAAGGTGCAGCATGAATATAAATATAGGCCTACTGTTACGTTCGTTGAAAGATGGATTAGACCAAGGTGCAGCGTGAATATAAATATAGGCCTACTGTTACGTTTGTTGAAAGATGGATTAGACCAAGGTGCAGCATGAATATAAATATAGGCCTACTGTTACGTTCGTTGGAAGATGGATTAGACCAAGGTGCAGCGTGGATATAAATATAGGCCTACTGTTACGTTCGTTGAAAGATGGATTAGACCAAGGTGCAGCGTGGATATAAATATAGGCCTACTGTTACGTTCGTTGAAAGATGGATAGGACAAGGTGCAGCGTGGATATAAATATAGGCCTACTGTTACGTTCGTTGAAAGATGGATAGGACAAGGTGCAGCGTGGATATAAATATAGGCCTACTGTTACGTTCGTTGAAAGATGGATAGGACAAGGTGCAGCGTGGATATAAATATAGGCCTACTGTTACGTTCGTTGAAAGATGGATAGGACAAGGTGCAGCGTGAATATAAATATAGGCCTACTGTTACGTTCGTTGAAAGATGGATAGGACAAGGTGCAGCGTGAATATAAATATAGGCCTACTGTTACGTTCGTTGAAAGATGGATTAGACCAAGGTGCAGCGTGGATATAAATATAGGCCTACTGTTACGTTCGTTGAAAGATGGATTAGACCAAGGTGCAGCGTGGATATAAATATAGGCCTACTGTTACGTTCGTTGAAAGATGGATTAGACCAAGGTGCAGCGTGGATATAAATATAGGCCTACTGTTACGTTCGTTGAAAGATGGATTAGACCAAGGTGCAGCGTGGATATAAATATAGGCCTACTGTTACGTTCGTTGAAAGATGGATTAGACCAAGGTGCAGCGTGGATATAAATATAGGCCTACTGTTACGTTCGTTGAAAGATGGATTAGACCAAGGTGCAGCGTGGATATAAATATAGGCCTACTGTTACGTTCGTTGAAAGATGGATTAGACCAAGGTGCAGCGTGAATATAAATATAGGCCTACTGTTACGTTCGTTGAAAGATGGATTAGACCAAGGTGCAGCGTGGTAGGCGTACATCATACATTTATTAAATGATCACCAAAAAACAAGAAAGATAAACGACACGTAAAGTTTTGTAGCGCTAACACAGCAACTATACAAAAACAAGATCCCACAATCTAAGGTGGGAAAAAGGGCTGCCTAAGTATGATCCCCAATCAGAGACAACGATAAACAGCTGCCTCTGATTGGGAACCATACTAGACCAACAAAGAAATAGAAACATAGATATACAAAAACTAGAGTACCCACCCTAGTCACACCCTGGCCTAATCAAATAGAGAATAAACAAGGGAGAGAGTTGAGTTATGTACTAGACTGGTGGGTGTCAGGGAGAGAGTTGAGTTATGTACTAGACTGGTGATTTATAAGCCTAAAACCGAGATTATAAGAAGACACCTTTGTTTCATCACAAAACCAGAGAGCAACATCTGTCCAGTGAAGTCCACAAAACATATTACCTGTAACAAACAGATACATGACCTACAGCAGGTCAAGCAAGGTCATGTTTCTGAATATGATGTGGCTGTAAACTCAATCGTTATACCTTTCCTATTGTGTGTGTGTGTGTGTGTGTGTGTGTGTGTGTGTGTGTGTGTGTGTGTGTGTGTGTGTGTGTGTGTGTGTGTGTGTGTGTGTGTGTGTGTGTGTGTGTGTGTGTGTGTGTGTGTGTGTGTGTGTGTGTGTGAGTGAGTAGAAAACACATGTTGACTCCTCATGGGCAACGATGTGCCAGGCCAGCTAGTTAACATTAACCTACTACATCTAGCTACATGTTGAACTTCCATCCTGTCAGGCCAGCTAGTTAACATTAACCTACTACATTTAGCTACATGTTGAACTTCCATCCTGTCAGGCCAGCTAGTTAACATTAACCTACTACATCTAGCTACATGTTGAACTTCCATCCTCTCAGGCCAGCTAGTTAACATTAACCTACTACATCTAGCTACATGTTGAACCTCCATCCTCTCAGGCCAGCTAGTTAACATTAGCCTACTACATCTAGCTACAGTACATGTTGAACTTCCATCCTGTCAGGCCAGCTAGTTAACATTAGCCTACTACATCTAGCTACAGTACATGTTGAACCTCCATCCTCTCAGGCCAGCTAGTTAACATTAGCCTACTACATCTAGCTACAGTACATGTTGAACCTCCATCCTCTCAGGCCAGCTAGTTAACATTAGCCTACTACATCTAGCTACAGTACATGTTGAACTTCCATCCTCTCAGGCCAGCTAGTTAACATTAGCCTACTACATCTAGCTACAGTACATGTTGAACTTCCATCCTGTCAGGCCAGCTAGTTAACATTAGCCTACTACATCTAGCTACATGTTGAACTTCCATCCTCTCAGGCCAGCTAGTTAACATTAGCCTACTACATCTAGCTACATGTTGAACTTCCATCCTGTCAGGCCAGCTAGTTAACATTAACCTACTACATCTAGCTACATGTTGAACCTCCATCCTGTCAGGCCAGCTAGTTAACATTAACCTACTACATCTAGCTACATGTTGATCTTCCATCCTGTCAGGCCAGCTAGTTAACATTAGCCTACTACATCTAGCTACAGTACATGTTGAACCTCCATCCTCTCAGGCCAGCTAGTTAACATTAACCTACTACATCTTGCTACATTTTGAACTTCCATCCTCTCAGGCCAGCTAGTTAACATTAGCCTACTTCATCTAGCTACATGTTGAACTTCCATCCTCTCAGGCCAGCTAGTTAACATTAGCCTACTACATCTAGCTACATGTTGAACTTCCATCCTGTTAGGCCAGCTAGTTAACATTAGCCTACTACATCTAGCTACATGTTGAACCTCCATCCTCTCAGGCCAGCTAGTTAACATTAACCTACCACATCTAGCTACATGTTGAACTTCCATCCTCTCAGGCCAGCTAGTTAACATTAACCTACTACATCTAGCTACATGTTGAACCTCCATCCTGTCAGGCCAGCTAATTAACATTAACCTACTACATCTAGCTACATGTTGAACCTCCATCCTCTCAGGCCAGCTAGTTAACATTAACCTACTACATCTAGCTACATGTTGAACCTCCATCCTGTCAGGCCAGGGCCACAACGTATGAATTTCAAATCAAATCAAATGTTATTAGTCACATGTAGGTAGAGTTATTATAGTCACATGTAGTTAGAGTTATTATAGTCACATGTAGGTAGAGTTATTATAGTCACATGTAGGTAGAGTTATTATAGTCACATGTAGGTAGAGTTATTATAGTGACATGTAGGTAGAGTTATTATAGTCACATGTAGGTAGAGTTATTATAGTCACATGTAGGTAGAGTTATTATAGTCACATGTAGGTAGAGTTATTATAGTGACATGTAGGTAGAGTTATTATAGTGACATGTAGGTAGAGTTATTATAGTCACATGTAGGTAGAGTTATTATAGTGACATGTAGGTAGAGTTATTATAGTGACCATGCACACATAGATGACAACAGGGAGTAGCAGTGGTGTAAGGGGGGGGGGGGGGGGCAATGCAAATAGTCTTGGTAGCCATTTGACTAGATGTTCAGGAGTCTTATGGCTTCTTATGGAGGTAGAAGCTGTTTAGAAGCCTCTTGAACCTAGACTTAGTGCTCTGGTACTGCGTGTCGTGCGGTAGCAGAGAGAACAGTCTATGACTGGGGTGGCTGGGGTATTTGACATGTTTTAGGGCCTTCCTCTGACACCGCCTGGTATAGAGGTCCTGGATGGCAGGAAGCTTGGCCCCAGTGATGTACTGGGCTTTCCTCTGACACTGCCTGGTATAGAGGTCCTGGATGGCAGGAAGCTTGGCCCCAGTGATGTACTGGGCTTTCCTCTGACACTGCCTGGTATAGAGGTCCTGGATGGCAGGAAGCTTGGCCCCAGTGATGTACTGGGCTTTCCTCTGACACTGCCTGGTATAGAGGTCCTGGATGGCAGGGAGCTGGGCCCCAGTGATGTACTGGGCCGTACGCACTACCCTCTATAGTGTCATGCGGTCGAAGGCCGAGCAGTTGCCATACCAGGCAGTGATGCAACCCATCAGGATGCTCTCGATGGTGCAGCTGTAGAACCTTTTGAGGATCTGAGGACCCATGCCAAATCTTTTCAGTCTCCTGAGGGGAAATAGGTTTTGTCGTGCCCTCTTCACAACTGTCTTGGTGTGCTTAGACCATGTTAGTTTGTTGGTAATGTGGACACCAAGGAACTTGAAGCTCTCAACCTGCTCCATTGCAGGTTGAATTTGTGGCTGGATCAGAATCTCTGTTATAATCATTGTCCAGTACAGAGAATAAAAACAACAAGTCCAACTCCCTCCACCCATGGCTAAATTAGGAAAGTGATTATTTTAGCTAGCTAGACAACAACACAATGAGATGCATTCAAGATTTTTTCTGTAAACGATGTTTGGCTTGTGATGTGATTCACAGCTGAGCTCACTCAGTTTAGCTCAACGCTGATTGGCTATTAATCAATAAAACATTTATCAAGGGAGGCAAAATTCCTGCTGGTTTCTCTTTCATTCACTGCTGTGGGCAACAATATAATAAACCCACACAGTATCTAGAACTACACAATTATTAAATATTTACTGACTAGGAAATATAATAAACCACACAGTTTCTAGAACTACACAATTATTAAATATTTACAGACTAGAAATATAATAAACCACACAGTATCTAGAACTACACAATTATTACATATTTACTGACTAGGAAATATAATAAACCGCACAGTATCTAGAACTACACAATTATTAAATATTTACTGACTAGAAATATAATAAACCACACAGTATCTAGAACTACACAACTACAAAATCTCAAAGTGAATTTAAATGCTATTTGGCCCTAAACAGACAGTCTGCCACTGTGAGCACCGTTTGTTCAAAAGACAAGTTCTAATTGACACACCAATTAGAACCTCACACAAAATATTAAAATCTACAATAGAACCAATTGCCCTTTATGGAGGTAAACTGTGGGGTCCACTAACCAATCAAGATTGTAAATACTGCATGGAGAAATCACTAATTAATATCCATCACTAATTAATATCCATCACTAATTAATATCCATCACTAATTAATATCCATCAATAATTAATATCCATCACTAATTAATATCCATCACTAATTAATATCCATCACTAATTAATATCCATCACTAATTCATATCCATCAATAATTAATATCCATCACTAATAAATATCCATCACTAATTCATATCCATTACTAATTAACATCCATCACTAATTAATATCCATCACTAATTAATACCCATCACTAATTAATATCCATCACTAATTCATATCCATCAATAATTAATATCCATCACTAATAAATATCCATCACTAATTCATATCCATCACTAATTCATATCCATCACTAATTAATATCCATCACTAATTAATACCCAGAAACAAGACTTCAATGTCTATAACCACATAAAAACAAGAGACCAGCACTGAAATACTAAGAGATGAACATAGAGAAAAGTCCCTTCATCCAGCTGGTCCTGAAGCTTAGTTCACAAACCACTACTAACCCAACAAAGCCTCAGGACAGAACTCAGACAGTCTGGCCCAAACAAATTATAACCAAACATAGATAAACGATGGCAAACTATCTGACCACCGTGACTGATAGAAAACGGAGAAAAAAATGGACAATGTACAGACTCAGTGAGTATAGCCTTGCTATTGAGAGAGGTAGGCAGAGAGGAGACAGGCTATGTGCCCACTGCCCACAAAATGAGTTGGATACTGAGTTGTACTTCCTAACCTCCTGCCAAATGTACAACGATATAAGAGACACATATTTCCCTCAGATTACAAAGACCCCAAAATAATTTGAAAACAAATATAATATTGACAAGCTCCCGTATCTGTTAGGTAAAATACCACAGTGTGCAATCATGAGCCCTTCCTTGACAATTTCTCTCTCCTCCACAAATATCCCCTCCCCTCCTCTCTCCCCTCCCCTTCTCTATCATTCTCTCTCCTCCAAAAATCTATCTCCCCTGCACTTCTCCACCCTCCCTTCTCTCTCCACTCCCCTTTTCTCTCCCCTCCCCACCTCTCTCCCCTCCCCTTCTCTGTCCCCTCCCCTCCACTACTCTCTCCTCCCTGTCACGCTGCTCATCTCTCTCTCTCTCTCTCTCTCTCGCGCATGTTCTCTCTCTCTTTTCTTGACATAGTGAACCTGTTGATCTTGACTCTACTCATAGACCTCTATCATCTACACCCCCCCCTTCTCCTACTCTAACATAATACCAATATAATATATAATTCATAATATATACTCTCATTAATTTACATAGAGACAGATACAATCAATCATTGACACACTGAATATACAACAGTCAGATGCATGACACCATCACAACTTAACTGACATTAGTGCTTGTCCCCAGATGGACAGTTAGACTACAGTAAAGTACATTTACAGGTGATCACATCATTGTCCTGCTTTGAGACACATTTTTACTGTCTGCTTCCAGTTGCATGTTAATTTACTAACCCTGCAAATTATAATATATCTTACAATATTAAATCATATCTCAGCAACTGTCACAAGTGTATAGCAGTATAAGAGCATCCTACCTCTGCTCCACAACAGGGTCATCAGTACCACTGCAGGTATCATATCTGCCTCTAACTGGGGCTCCAATGAGCGAAACAAGTCTACTGTCATGAAGAGAGGACTGAAGAGTGAGAAATACTGCTAGGCTATATGACTTCTATGTCATTACTTCCTTACTTCTATGACGTGACAAACTAAACAGATAAGATCAGTTAAACCCACCTACATACAGGAAACACTGACATTAGAAAAACTCCACAGGAAACTGCTGGCAGAGCAGCAAAGTTACACATAGTGTGTCCTATAATATCACCTCTAACTTTCTACTGCTTGAGTTCACCTCTTCTAGAATATTGACTTAATGTTCCAGCACCTAAATATAAACAGTACCAGCAACCAAAATGAGTACTGATGAGGTCTCATGTTAGAGCAGGAGAAGGGGGGATGTGGTGTAGAAGCTAGAGGTCTGTTACCCAAGTCAACTCAACAGGCCTGATGCTATATGTCAGGGTCAGGCTGGGCTGGGCCAAGAGAGGAACAGGTTACTAGTCATGATGACATTAATGGTGAGAAGTCAGTGATACAAATACATTGTAGATTTAAATGTCAGTCTCTCTCTCCCTCCTCCCCTGTCTCCTTCTACCAACCCAGTCTGTCAATAAGTCCTATCTAGCTCTCATCTCTCTCTCCCTCCTCCCCTGTCTCCTTTTACCAACTCAGTCTGTCAATAAGTCATATCTCTCTCTCATCTCTCTCTCCCTCCTCCCCTGTCTCATTCTACCAACTCAGTCTGTCAATAAGTAATATCTCTCTCTCCCTCCTCCCCTGTCTCCTTCTACCAACTCAGTCTGTCAATAAGTCCTATCTCTCTCTCTCATCTCTCTCTCCCTCCTCCCCTGTCTCCTTCTACCAACTCAGTCTGTCAATAAGTCCTATCTCTCTCTCATCTCTCTCTCCCTCCTCCCCTGTCTCCTTCTACCAACTCAGTCTGTCAGTAAGTTCTATCTCTCTCTCTCTCATCTCTCTCTCCCTCCTCCCCTGTCTCCTTTTACCAACCCAGTCTGTCAATAAGTCCTATCTCTCTCTCTCTCATCTCTCTCTCCCTCCTCCCCTGTCTCCTTCTACCAACTCAGTCTGTCAGTAAGAACTAAACTCAGCAAAAAAATAAATGTCCTCTCACTGTCAACTGCGTTAATTTTCAGCAAACTTAACATGTGTAAATATTTGTATGAACATAGCAAGATTCAACAACTGAGACATAAACTGAACAAGTTCCACAGACATGTGATTAACAGAAATTGAAAAATGTGTCCCTGAACAAAGGGGAGGGGGTCAAAATCAAAAGTAACAGACATTTCAGTTCCCAGACGTGCCCTAGCCTTCACCCTCCGATCCAACAGGTCCCAGACGTGCCCTAGCCCTCACCCTCCTATCCAACAGGTCCCAGACATGCCCTAGCCCTCACCCTCCGATCCAACAGGTCCCAGACGTGCTAAATGGGACTGAGATCCAGGCTCTTCGTTGGCCATGGCAGAACACTGATATTCCTGTCTTGCTGGAAATCACACACAGAACGAGCAGTATGGCTGGTGCCATTGTCATACTGGATGGTCATGTCAGGATGAGCCTGCAGGAAGGGTACCACATGAGGGAGGAGGATGTCTTCCCTGTGATGCACAGTGTTGAGATTGCCTGCAATGACAACAAGCTCAGTCCGATGATGCTGTGACACACCGCCCCAGACCATGACGGACCCTCCACCTCCAATCGATCCCGCTCCAGAGTACAGGCCTCGGTGTAATGCTCATTCCTTCCTCACCCCTGGTGAGACAAAACGGCGACTCATCAGTGAAGAGCACTTTTTGCCAGTCCTGTTTGGTCCAGCGACGGTGGGTTTGTGCCCATAGGTGACGTTGTTGCCAGTGATGTAACGCAGGTCCTCACCAGACAACAGGCCTACAAGCCCTCAGTCCAGCCTCTCTCAGCCTATTGCGGACAGTCTGAGCACTGATGGAGGGATTGTGCATTCCTGGTGTATATCGGGCAGTTGCTGTTGCCATCCTGCACCTGTCCCGTAGGTGTGATGTTTGGATGTACCAATCCTGTGCAGATGTTGTTACACATGGTCTGCCACTGCGAGGATCATCAGCTGTCCATCCTGTCTCCCTGTAGAGCTGTCTTAGGCGTCTCACAGTACGGACATTGCAATTTATTGCCCTAGCCACATCTGCAGTTGTCATGCCTCCTTGCAGCATGCCTAAGGCACGTTCACGCAGATGAGCAGGGACCCTGGGCATCTTTCTTTTGGTGTTTTTCAGAGTCAGTAGAAAGGCCTCTTTAGTGTCCTAAGTTTTCATAACAGTGACCTTAATTGCCTACCATCTGTAAGCTGTTAGTGTCTTAACGACCGTTACACAGATGCATGTTCATTAATAGTTTATGGTTAACTGAACAAGCATGAAAAACAGTGTTAAGCCCTTTACAATGAAGATTTGTGTAGTTAATTGGATTTTTACTGTTACGGTTTTCTTCCGTCGAAGGAGAGGAGGAGCAAAATGCAGCGTGGTTATCTTCAGACATCTTTAATAAAGATAATGACGAACAATACAAAAACCACTAAACGTAACATGAAAAACCAAAACAGCACTATCTGGTACAACAAACACAGAGACAAGAACAATCACCCACGAAACACTCAAAGAATATGGCTGCCTAAATATGGTTCCCAATCAGAGACAACGACAAACACCTGCCTCTGATTGAGAACCACTCTACGCAACCATAGACTTACCTAGACAACTCTACTATACCACAATCCCATAACCTACAAAAACCCCAAGACAAAACACACCACATAAATAACCCATGTCACACCCTGGCCTGACCAAAATAATAAAGAAAAACACAAAATACTAAGACCAGGGCGTGACATTTACGAATTATCTTTGAAAGACAGGGTCCTGAAAAAGGGACATTTCTTTTTTTGCTGAGTTTCTCTCATCTCTCTTCCTCCTCCCTTGTCTCCTTCTCTCAACCCAGTCTGTCAGTAAGTCCTCTCTCTCTCTCTCTCCCTCTCTCTCTCTCTCTCTCCCCCTCCCCCTCCTGAGAAATATTGCTAGGCTACATGACTTCTAGCTCATCTCTTCCTTACTTATATGATGTGACAAACCTTTAAGCAGATAAGATCAGTTAAACACACCTACCTACAGGAAAGACTGACATTTGAAAAATTCCACAGGAAACTGCTGACAGAGCAGAAAAGTTACACATAGTGTGTCCTATAATATCACCTCTAACTTTCTACTGCTTGAGTTCACCTCTTATAGAATATTGGCTTAATGTTCCAGCACCTAAATATAAACAGTACCAGCACCCAAAATGAGTACTGATGAGGTCTCATGTTAGAGCAGGAGAAGGGGGGATGTGGTGTAGAAGCTAGAGGTCTGTTACCCAAGTCAACTCAACAGGCCTGATGCTGTATGTCAGGGTCAGGCTGGGCTGGGCCAAGAGAGGAAAAGGTTACTGGTTATGATGACATCACTGGTGAGAAGTCAGTGACACAAATATATTCAGCTGATTTAAATGTCAGTCTTTCTCTCCCTCCTCCCCTGTCTCCTTCTACCAACTCAGTCTTATCTCTCTCTCTCATCTCTCTCTCCCTCCTCCCCTGTCTCCTTCTACCAACTCAGTCTGTCAATAAGTCCTATCTCTCTCATCTCTCTCATCTCTCTCTCCCTCCTCCTCTGGCTCCTTCTACCAACCTAGTCTGTCAGTAAGAACTGAACTCAGCAAAAAAAGAAATGTCCTCTCACTGTCAACTGCGTTAATTTTCAGCAAGCTTAACATGCGTAAATATTTGTATGAACATAGCAAGATTCAACAAATGAGACATAAACTGAACAAGTTCCACAGACATGTGACTAACAGAAATAGAATAATGTGTCCCCGAACAAAGGGGGAAGGGGGTCAAAATCAAAAGTAACAGTCAGTATCTGGTGTGGCCACCAGCTGCATTAAGTACTGCAGTGCATCTCCTCCTCATGGACTGCACCATATTTGCTAGTTCTTGCTGTGAGATGTTACCCCACTCTTCCACCAAGGCACCTGCAAGTTCCCAGACATTTCAGTTCCCAGACATGACCTAGCACTCACCCTCCTATCCAACAGGTCCCAGACGTGGCCTAGCCCTCACCCTCCGATCCAACAGGTCCCAGACGTGCTCAATGGGATTGAGATCCGGGCTCTTCGTTGGCCATGGCAGAACACTGATATTCCTGACTTGCAGGAAATCACGCACAGAACGAGCAGTGTGGCTGGTGCCATTGTCATGCTGGAGGGTCACGTCAGGATGAGCCTGCAGGAAGGGTACCACATGAGGGAGGAGGATGTCTTCCCTGTAACGCACAGCATTGAGACAACCTGCAATGACAACAAGCTCAGTCCGATGATGTTGTGACACACCGCCCCAGACCATGACGGATCCTCCACCTGCAAATCGATCCCGCTCCAGAGTACAGGCCTCGGTGTAAACGCTCATTCCTTCCTCACCCCTAGTGAGACAAAACGGCGACTCATCAGTGAAGAGCACTTTTGCCAGTCCTGTCTGGTAAAAAGCGTCGGTTGGTTTGTGCCCATAGGTGACGTTGTTGCCAGTGATGTCTGGTGAGGACCTGCGTTACAACAGGCCTACAAGCCCTCAGTCCAGCCTCTCTCAGCCTATTGCGGACAGTCTGAGCACTGATGGAGGGATTGTGCGTTCTTGGTGTATATCGGGCATTTGCTGTTGCCATCTTGTACCTGTCCCGTAGGTGTGATGTTTGGATGTACCAATCCTGTGCAGATGTTGTTACACATGGTCTGCCACTGCGAGGATCATCAGCTGTCCATCCTGTCTCCCTGTAGAGCTGTCTTAGGCGTCTCACAGTACGGACATTACAATATATTGCCCTGGCCACCTCTGCAGTTGTCATGCCTCCTTGCAGCATGTCTAAGGCATGTTCAGGAAGATGAGCAGGGACCCTGGGCATCTTTCTTTTGGTGTTTTTCAGAGTCAGTAGAAAGGCCTCTTTAGTGTCCTAAGTTTTCATAACAGTGACCTTAATTGCCTACCATCTGTAAGCTGTTAGTGTCTTAACGACCGTTACACAGATGCATGTTCATTAATTGTTTATGGTTCACTGAACAAGCATGAAAAACAGTGTTAAACCCTTTACAATGAAGATCTGTGTAGTTATTTGGATTTTTACTGTTACGGTTTTCTTCCGTCGAAGGAGAGGAGGACCAAAATGCAGCGTGGTTATCTTCAGACATCTTTAATAAAGATAATGACGAACAATACAAAAACCACTAAACGTAACATGAAAAACCGAAACAGCCCTATCTGGGTGCAAACAAACACAGAGACAGGAACAATCACCCACGAAACACACAAAGAATATGGCTGCCTAAATATGGTTCCCAATCAGAGACAACGATAAACACCTGCCTCTGATTGAGAACCACTCTAGGCAACCATAGACTTACCTAGACAACTCTACTATACCACAATCCCATAACCTACAAAAACCCCAAGACAAAACACACCACATAAATAACCCATGTCACACCCTGGCCTGACCAAAATAATAAAGAAAAACACAAAATACTAAGACCAGGGCGTGACATTTACGAATTATCTTTGAAAGACAGGGTCCTGAAAAAGGGACATTTCTTTTTTTGCTGAGTTTCTCTCATCTCTCTTCCTCCTCCCTTGTCTCCTTCTCTCAACCCAGTCTGTCAGTAAGTCCTCTCTCTCTCTCTCTCTCTCTCTCTCTCTCTCTCTCTCTCTCCCTCTCTCTCTCTCGCTCTCTCTCTCTCTCCCTCCCTCCCCCTCCTGAGAAATATTGCTAGGCTATATGACTTCTAGCTCATCTCTTCCTTACTTATATGATGTGACAAACCTTTAAGCAGATAAGATCAGTTAAACACACCTACCTACAGGAGAGACTGACATTTGAAAAATTCCACAGGAAACTGCTGACAGAGCAGCAAAGTTACACATAGTGTGTCCTATAATATCACCTCTAACTTTCTACTGCTTGAGTTCACCTCTTATAGAATATTGGCTTAATGTTCCAGCACCTAAATATAAACAGTACCAGCACCCAAAATGAGTACTGATGAGGTCTCATGTTAGAGCAGGAGAAGGGGGGATGTGGTGTAGAAGCTAGAGGTCTGTTACCCAAGTCAACTCAACAGGCCTGATGCTGTATGTCAGGGTCAGGCTGGGCTGGGCCAAGAGAGGAAAAGGTTACTGGCTATGATGACATCACTGGTGAGAAGTCAGTGATGAATATATTCAGCTGATTTAAATGTCAGTCTATCTCTCCCTCCGCCCCTGTCTCCTTCTACCAACCCAGTCTGTCAATAAGTCCTATCTCTCTCTCTCATCTCTCTCTCCCTCCTCCCCTGTCTCCTTCTACCAACTCAGTCTGTCAATAAGTCCTCTCTCTCTCTCTCTCTCTCATCTCTCTCTCCTCCCCTGTCTCCTTCTACCAACTCAGTCTGTCATTAAGAACTAAACTCAGCAAAAAAAGAAACGTCCTCTCACTGTCAACTGCGTTTATTTTCAGCAAACTTAACATGTATAAATATTTGTATGAACATAACAAGATTCAACAACTGAGACATAAACTGAACAAGTTCCACAGACATGTGACTAACAGAAATGTAATATGTGTCCCTGAACAAAGGGGGGAGGGGGTCAAAATCAAAAGGAACAGGCAGTATCAGGTGTGGCCACCAGCTGCATTAAGTACTGCAGTGCATTTCCTCATGGACTGCACCAGATTTACCAGTTATTGCTGTGGGATGTTACCCCACTCTTCCACCAAGGCACCTGCAAGTTCCCGGACATTTCTGGGGGGAATGGCCCTAGAATGCTAGAATGGGGAGGAGGACAATAAACAACAGAACGTATGGTGCTAGAATGGAGAGGAGTTCAGCAAATAACAGAATGTATGGTGCTAGAATGGAGAGGTCAATAAACACTATATTTAGATTCTCTTCACAACTAGACAGTTACAGTACATTTGACCTTAAAGTAAAATCCTAATTGTATATGTACTTGCCTATATAGACACACTTCCCATGGTTTGACAGTAAAAAACTTGCTACAAAGACTAATTTCCTGACTGTCTCTACTGATGGCCTCTAACAGCAGAATAAAATAAGTGGGATATTTAAACAGCACTGAAACAGAGTAGGTTGCTAGTTGACGATGTGTTGTAAATTGTTTCAATGCTGCCGTCTACAGATCTTCTAATGTATTGTAATACCACATGTACCAATACAGTAGAATAGACAGGGACACTGTGTAATGATACAATGACCCTCCATCCAATGTTCTGCTGCTGTTGTGCAACATTGTGACGCCACTGACATGTTTACAGGTTGCCATGCCGACGAAAGAGAAGGTGTTTTCATTCTGTAACAAGGCCTTCACTTCAGTCTGGATGGCTGGTTGACTGCAGACAGGTTACACAGTATCAGTGGAGGTGTTAGGCTGTTTCTGCTCTCCTCCCAACTACTATTGGAATTGTCCTGCCAATGCAACGTATGAAAATGTATCCAGTCACTACTGTAAGTCTCTCTGGATAAGAGCGTCTGCTAAATGACTCACATGTTCAATGTGTAACTGACAGTTAGACTTACAGGTTATGTCGTTGTCTTTTGTTTGAATTGTTTACGTGTCCGCTGTGCGGGGGAAATGATAATACAAGCGGAACTACGTAGCTAATTGTAATTGTTGTAACGGGGATCCTTATTGTAGCAACACACTTTTGGAGGGAAGGCAATCCTGCGCTGCGTCAGCTAAGTTTTCATGTCATCGGGTGTAGTTCATAAAGGTTGAAGAGTGTATGTTAGGATGAAGTGTGAATTCATGCCAGGAATAATAAGTGTGAAGTTTGATTTCCTCCCTTCTGTAATAAGCAGCCGTATTTTTTCAAGAGGTATTTTCTCCTTTATTCATGTGTTTAATTTGAACCCGTTATAACGCCGGTTAAACTGTTATGTATGTAAGCACTTCAGAGTTATACCAAGCTAATAAGTCACTCGTAAGATAAGGTTGTAAGAGTGTGCTTAACTGTATTTTTCATTTACTTTATAGTTCTCACGGAAGGTGATAATTCTGACTAAAACTACAGAATAAAGCCGCCAGTTAAAATCAAGGAACGGTTGTGCTCGTGGTTACTGAAGGGAGCTACACAATGTAATGTTCAGTTTGACAATATCAATGGAATAGACCAAAGCAGAGCCATGTATTTAGATATGAACAGATATCTCGATTGAGGATAATGTCAGTATTTAGCTACGTTATTAGCTGTTTTGCTCACCAAAGGTGGAACAAAGTGAAACTGTTGATGTCAAAGCCTCAGTTCCGGGAGAGTAGTGGGTGAAACCATTCACCTCAGAAAAAGGGGTGATATAAATTACGTTTCCTTTCATTATGTATTACTGAATTCATTAAAATATTTGCTGCCATTGTAGTAAGGTTGATAATACGAGATGTCTTCGGACTTACCATTTTTGTATAATTTTCTTTGAAAGAACAACTAGTGTGTTTTGAGTGCGTCTCCCCTATTTGGGAAGTTGGTCTGCCCGCTCCTCAGTCTGACAGATATTCTGAGAGCAGGTTCGAGTCCTCTTCCTCTGTACATAAAAACTGTTTCAAACTGTATAACACCATAGTGGTTTTGGAAAACTGGTTCATATATCCTAAAGTCAATAGCGAATGTGGCTCTGTAGATATGTATTTAGCCGTTCATGAATTGAAGACCTATTTCAGCCAGTTAACCAAGTTGTTGCTGTCTTAGCTAGCCGTGTTAATGACGAGCTAACGAGCACTGTTGGTCTCTGCACTACAATGTCACGCTAGTTATTACCAGCAGGTGATTTACTAGCAGGTGACTTGTTGAAATATTAAGTTAATGTTTATTTTCTTACTACCGTAAAAGGTTTATATAAAAGGGTTGTACTTGTGCTCTGTATTTATGGATTAATATCACTTCACATTGAGGGTTTGTATCAATAACGTTACTGTTGTTCCTATCTAACAGATATCTTGTGTCCTACCTAACCATGTATCACTACTGTTGTTCCTATCTAACATATATCTTGTGTCCTACCTAACCATGTATCACTACTGTTGTTCCTATCTAACAGATATCTTGTGTCCTACCTAACCATGTATCACTACTGTTGTTCCTATCTAACAGATATCTTGTGTCCTACCTAACCATGTATCACTACTGTTGTTCCTATCTAACAGATATATTGTGTTACAATAGTGCTAGGTGTCTGTACTATAGAAACACTGCTAATCCAACAATAGTGCTAGGTGTCTGTACTATATAAACACTGCTAATCCAACAATAGTGTAGGTGTCTACTATATAAACACTGCTAATCCAACAATAGTGTAGGTGTCTGTACTATAGAAACACTGCTAATCCAACAATAGTGCTAGGTGTCTGTACTATATAAACACTGATAATCCAACAATAGTGCTAGGTGTCTGTACTACAGAAACACTGCTAATCCAACAATAGTGCTAGGTGTCTGTACTATATAAACACTGCTAATCCAACAATAGTGCTAGGTGTCTGTACTACAGAAACACTGCTAATCCAACAATAGTGCTAGGTGTCTGTACTATAGAAACAATGCTAATCCAACAATAGTGCCAGGTGTCTGTACTATATAAACACTGCTCATACAACAATAGTGCTAGGTGTCTGTACTATATAAACACTGTTAATACAACAATAGTGCTAGGTGTCTGTACTATAGAAACACTGCTAATCCAACAATAGTGCCAGGTGTCTGTACTATTATGAACACTGAATAAATTCTGAAACCTGTTTCTTCGTAAATTTCTCTGTTTCAATAATAATAATACTACCAGCTTGGGTTGGTCTACTATTATCCTACTGAACAGTACAGCTTGGGTTGGTCTACTATTATCCTACTTAACAGTACAGCTTGGGTTGGTCTACTATTATCCTACTGAACAGTACAGCTTGGGTTGGTCTACTATTATCCTACTGAACAGTACAGCTTGGGTTGGTCTACTATTATCCTACTTAACAGTACAGCTTGGGTTGGTCTACTATTATCCTACTGAACAGTACAGCTTGGGTTGGTCTACTATTATCCTACTGAACAGTACAGCTTGGGTTGGTCTACTATTATCCCACTGAACAGTACAGCTTGGGTTGGTCTACTATTATCCCACTGAACAGTGCAGCTTGGGTTGGTCTACTATTATCCTACTGAACAGTACAGCTTGGGTTGGTCTACTATTATCCTACTGACCAGTACAGCTTGGGTTGGTCTACTATTATCCTACTGACCAGTACAGCTTGGGTTGGTCTACTATTATCCTACTGAACAGTACAGCTTGGGTTGGTCTACTATTATCCTACTGAACAGTACAGCTTGGGTTGGTCTACTATTATCCTACTGACCAGTACAGCTTGGGTTGGTCTACTATTATCCTACTGAACAGTACAGCTTGGGTTGGTCTACTATTATCCTACTGAACAGTACAGCTTGGGTTGGTCTACTATTATCCTACTGAACAGTACCACTTGGGTTGGTCTACTATTATCCTACTGAACAGTACAGCTTGGGTTGGTCTACTATTATCCTACTGAACAGTACCACTTGGGTTGGTCTACTATTATCCTACTGAACAGAACAGCTTGGGTTGGTCTACTATTATCCTACTGAACAGTACAGCTTGGGTTGGTCTACTATTATCCTACTGAACAGTACCACTTGGGTTGGCCTGTAACAAGTAATTAAAGTGTAGAAAGTAATTAAAGAGCAGCAGTAAAATAACAACAGCAGGACTATATACAGGTCAGTACCTGGCTCTCCAGAGAAGACAGGCTATGTGCCCACTACCCACAACATGAGGTGGAAACTGAGATGCACTTCCTAACCTCCTGCCAAATGTATGACCAGTTAATTCATACTGTATGTTGTAGTCTGTCCAAGAGGGGAATCACACTTACTGATCTCATTTAATTCATACTGTATGTTGTAGTCTGTCTAATAATTAAATCACACAAGACTGACAGCCTGTAAATTTATTAAAAGCATTCAGTTGATTACATGGCAGTTTAGAGAGCAACATCAAAACAATAATCTACTTTATAATCAATAATCAATATCATAACGTTTATAATCAATAACATTATCTATGTACTACTAACAACATTATGAAGTAAACAACAACAAACCAAAATTATGATGACCATAATAATACTGGAACAAAAAACAAACCCCATGTTACCAAAACTCCATGTTAACAAACCCCCATGTTACCCAAAACCCCATGTTACCCAAAACCCCATGTTACCCAAAACTCCATGTTACAAAACCCAATGTTACTCCAAACCCCATGTTACCCCAAACCCCATGTTACCCAAACCCCATGTTACCAAACCCCATGTTACCCAAACCCCATGTTACCCAAACCCCATGTTACCCAAAACCCCATGTTACCAAAACCCATGTTACCAAAACCCCATGTTACCCAAACCCCATGTTACCCAAACCCCATGTTACCCAAACCCCATGTTACCCAAAACCCCATGTTACCCAAAACCCCATGTTACCAAAACCCCATGTTACCCACAACCCCATGTTACCCCAAACCCCATATTACCCAAAACCCCATGTTACCCAAAACCCCATGTTACACAAAACCCCATGTTACCCAAAACCCCATGTTACACAAAATCCCATGTTACCCAAAACCCCATATTACCCAAAACCCCATGTTACCCAAACCCCATGTTACCAAAACCCCATGTTACCCAAACCCCATGTTACCAAAACCCCATGTTACCAAAACCCCGTGTTACCAAAACCCCGTGTTACCAAAACCCCGTGTTACCCAAAACCCCACGTTACCCCAAACCCCATGTTAACCAAACCCCATGTTACCAGAACCCCATGTTACCCAAAACCCCATGTTACCCAAAACCCCATGTTACCAAAACCCCATGTTACCCAAAATCCCATGTTACCAAAACCCCATGTTACCCAAAACCCCATGTTACCAAAACCCCATGTTACCCAATATCCCATGTTACCCCAAACCCCATGTTACCCAAACCCCATGTTACCAAAACCCCATGTTACCCCAAACCCCATATTACCCAAACCCCATATTACCCAAAACCCCATGTTACCCAAAACCCCATGTTACCCAAAACCCCATGTTACCAAACCCCATGTTACCCAAAACCCCATGTTACCCAAAACCCCATGTTACCCAAAACCCCATGTTACCCAAACCCCATGTTACCCAGAACCCCATGTTACCAAAACCCCATGTTACCCAAAACCTCATGTTACCCAGAACCCCATGTTTCTCTGGTGGTAAAAACCAGACTAAATGAATAATGGTGGTTGCAGTCACTCCTTTTAGATTTCTTCCAAGGTTCTAGAAAGAGAAACTAATTCTGAACTTGTTATTAAAATTAGAACCACTTCAGGTTTGTCACCACATTTTAAACACCAGTCCACTGCTGACCATCGATTTAAAACACAAAACTGACCTATGATCAGCATGTAGGGTCAGCTTCATTCTACTCCTACTTCGTCCCCTGGGCTGCTCTCTCCTCTCCCGGTCCAGCTTCAGCTCTGGAGCTCAGAGAGACCATCTCCATGGCATTGACATAAAGATCCATGCTGCTCACCCTGTTCACTCTCTTCTGCCTCCTGGTGGGCTAGGGAGACACAGCACCAACAGTCAGACACTTACTCTCTAGTATCTCCATTCTCTCCCCCTCACCCTCTCCCTCTAGTTTAAATGACTTGTAACTTCGGAGTAAATGTCTTTACCTTGTAGTACAGGTAGGAGGTGGTGATGGATGTCAGTAGGATCAGCAGCACTACAACGTGTCTGATGATGAAGGCTGGCAGAGGAGAGGCTGCAAACAGAAACACCTTTGATGAGGGGACTGATCATCATCACATAGATCTGTGGGAAATCTGTCAATGACAAAGTTATAAGTCTGGTTCATGTTCAGTTACCTGTGATGGTGAGGGAGAGGAGCTCACTCTCAGAGGAGAAGTTATGAGAGAAAACATAATTGTCATAAACACAGCTGTAGTTCCCTTGGTGGGAGTCATCTGCAGCAGGGAAGAGGAAGGCAGCAGAGTGATTGACAGCTGGCTGGGTCTGGGTTCTGTTGGAGCCGGTGAACGTGTGGAGGAAGGAGCCTCCTGGGTACTGTGGCTGAGTGGAGCAGGTGATGGTGAAGTTGTAGCCCCTGAACATCTCAGGCCCCTGGTGGCCCCTGGAGACCCCTCCCATTGAGTCAGTCAGGGAGATATCAGGCTGGACCAGGAGATCTGTAACAATAAAAGAGAACAAGAAAAACCTCTTCAACTAATTTCCTATAGATATGACAATAACATCAGCATGTAACAGTGCCAGCCACCCTCCCTCACAGGGCAACATGAGTAGTGGGCCTACAGTCACTGAGACAACATATGTTGATATCAGGCTGAAGCAGGACATCTGGAACAAGAGGAGAGAAAAAGAAAACGTAGCTCCTCAACTACTTTCCTCATTTAGATATGACAACAACATGACATGTGACAGTGGTAGTGAGTAGAGACATTCACTGAGATAACACTCAAATACAAAAGCATTCTGGGATATTTAAGTTGTATTTGATTCCTACTTGACTGAGTGATCTATTTAGTAAAGCAGACTGACAAGTTAAACAGTCATCATGAGAGGTGCAGAGGAAGTTGTATGAATGAAGGAAATCAGTTGAATATAATTATAATCTATTGTTATTACCTGAGCAGATCACTGTGAGTCCAGGAAGTAGATCATACATCCTATAACAATCCCTCAGTGAAGGCTCAGACCCAGAACAGGAAGCTCCATTCGCTCTAGTGATGTTTCCAGGTAATACTGAAACTGTGGAGCCACAACCCAGCTGTCTACACACTACTGCAGCTAAATTATCCTGGTTCCAGTCATCAGCTCCCACAATCCTCCACTCTCCCTGGTCGTACCACTCCACTCCACCAGCACAGCGACTGCCTCCTCCCACCAACCTCACATCATCAGGCTCTGAGAAAAGAAAAGACAGAGACAGTAATCTTACTATTTTCTCACTAAAACACACCTATATTGTCGCTCATTTCTTCAATCCAGGTGAGAAACAATGTTGATTGAGTGACAAACTGTTTCTTACCTGAGCAGGTGAGTCCAACAGCATTACCAGGTAGGCAGGTGTTGTTTTTTCTGTCTGAGGTGTCACAGTCCAGGAGAAGGGACTCATTACCTTTACACTGGAACTCTTTATCCCAGGTCTGACCCTCACCTTCTCCATAGAGCCCCCCCTGTAGAGCTGCAGGAGCCCCACAGCCAAGCTCCCCACAGACTACCTCTGCATCCTGCCAGGTTGCTGGTTATGATGACATCACTGGTGAGAACTCAGTGATAAAAATATATTTGATCTCTCACATCTCTCTCTCTTCCTCTCCTCCTCCCTCATTCTCTTTGTGACAGTGGTAGTGAGTAGAGACATTCACTGAGATAACACTCAAATGCAAATGCATTCTGGGATATTTAAGGTGTATTTGATTCCTACTTGACTGAGGGATCTATTTAGTAAAGCAGACTGACAAGTTAAACAGTCATCATGAGAGTTGCAGAGGAAGTTGTATGAATGAAGGAAATCAGTTGAATATAATTATAATATGTTGATGTTTCCTGAGCAGATCACTGTGAGTCCAGGAAGGAGATATAATACATGGACAAAAGTATGTGGAACTCAGCAGTGAGTTTTACAACAGAGGATTATTTTTACGCTCTACGTGGTTCAACACTCGGAGGTCCTTTCTGTGAGCTTGTGTTGTCTACCACTTCACGGCTGAGCCGTTGTTGCTCCTAGATGTGCCACGTTGAAATTCACAGAGACCTTCAGAAAGGACATTTTACTGCCAATGTTTGTCTATGGAAATTGCGTGGCAAGGTGGTCAATTTTATACACCTGTCAGGAACAGGTGTGGCTGAAATAGCCGAATCCACTAATGTCCACATACTTCTGGCCATATAGTGTATCTTGTTTTTACCTGAGCAGATCACTGTGAGTCCAGGAGAGAGATCATAACTTCTGGAACACTCCCTCAGTGAAGACTCAGACCCATAACAGGAAAGTCTAAACGCTCTAGTGGTGTCTCCAGGTAGTACTGAAACAGTGGACCCACAGCCCAGCTGTCTACACACAACTGCAGCTACATCCCAGTCTTCAGCTCCCACAGTCCTCCACTCTCCCTGGTCGTACCACTCCACTCCACCAGCACAGCGACTGCCTCCTCCCACCAGCCTCACATCATCAGGCTCTGAGAAAAGAACAGAGAGAGACAGTAATCTTACTATTTTCTCACTAAAACACACCTATATTGTCGCTCATTTCTTCAATCCAGGTGAGAAACAATGTTGATTGAGTGACAAACTGTTTCTTACCTGAGCAGGTGAGTCCAACAGCATTACCAGGTAGGCAGGTGTTGTTTTTTCTGTCTGAGGTGTCACAGTCCAGGAGAAGGGACTCATTACCTTTACACTGGAACTCTTTATCCCAGGTCTGACCCTCACCTTCTCCATAGAGCCCCCCCTGTAGAGCTGCAGGAGCCCCACAGCCAAGCTCCCCACAGACTACCTCTGCATCCTGCCGGTCAAAGTCAGCTTCACACACTGAGGCCCAGGACTGATTGGACTTCACCTCCACTCTCCCAGAGCAGAGACTAGCTCCATCCACAAGCCGCACAGACTCTGGAGAAAAAGAGTTGGTTGAACATTCAATCAGTTTTGTTGATGACACTGTCAAGGACTAAACACAAATATGTTGGATAAAAGATTGTAGTTTGCTATGTTTGATACTGTAAGAGGTAGAAATGGGTTCTTAGTCACTCAGGATCGGGTTGGGAATAATGCAGGCAGGAGACAGGAATAAGTTCACTTCACTTTATAGAAAATAAACAGCTGGACATCCATCAGGCAGCTTCACTTCAGTACCATCTGAACTACAATGATCTGCCCATGAACATCTCCCATAAACCAATATGACAAACACAAATATAATGTTTAAATACATCTGACATCTCTCCCTCTATTTAAATGAAATAAAAACACATAAAGATGATACATGGTAATATTGTATAATGTACAAAATTAATCTCTCAGTATGACCAGTCTCTTACCTGAACAGGTCACATGATGATAAGTTCTACCATTACAGCCACCAGGTCCTCCTCTTACAATGTCACACTGTCTAACAGAAGACTCATTTCCATAGCAACCACCTAGTATAACTCTTCGTCTTCCATCTTCAAGCAGAGGTATTCCAGATTCAGCTACAGGATTCCCACAGTCCAGCTCTCTACACACAAACCTGACCTCTATCATCATGCTCCACCAACTAGTACAAAGACCCAACCACTCTCCTTCATTGAAGACTTCCACTGTCCCAGAACAAGAAGTGGTTCCATTCACCAGTCTGACTGAGTATTCAGCTGTAAACAGCAGAGAGGAAAACACAGTGGTGAGGACAGATGATGACAGTGATTCTGTTATTCTAACAGCAGTGATGCTTTTTGGTTGACAAGTATTAGTAGTTCCATAAAACACTACTTGTTATTGGGGTTTAGAATGGTTTGTATGGACACATGAATTTCTCCATGTGGGATAATAAAGTTGACTAATATTGAACTGCTATAATCACTGTAGATTTATACTCTACCTACCTGGTGGACTGACGCTTTGAGCCTGGAGATCTGAGGAGAAAGAGAGAGACAGAGGAGAAAGAGAGAGACAGAGGAAGAGAGAGGCAGAGGTTAAATTAACATCAACATGACCTTTCATGGTGCAACAACACCCATGTGTACATACACTATATATACAAAAGTATGTGGACACCCCTTCAAATTAGTGGATTATATTTCAGCCACACCCCTTACCCACCCCTTCCACACAGTAATACAATCTCAATAGACAAACATTGGCTGTAGAATGGCCTTACTGAAAAGCTCAGTGACTTTCAACATGGCACCAACATGGCACCATCATAGGATGCCACCTGTTATTGTGAAGTGGAAACTTCTAGGAGCAACAGCTGCTCAACTGTGAATTGGTAGAGCGTAAAAATCGTCTGTCCTCGGTTGCAACACTAACTGCAGAGTTCCAAACTACCTCTAGAAGCAACGTCAGCAGAATAACTGTTCGTTGGGAGCTTCAGGATGAATTTTCCATGACGGAGCAGCCACACACAAGCCTAAGATCACCATGGTCAATGCCAAGCGTTGGCTGGAGTGGTGTAAAACTCAGATAACATGAGAACACTACCTGTCCTAATGCGTAGTGCCAACTGTAAAGTTTGGTGGAGGAGGAATAATGGTCTGGGGATGTTTTCATTGTTCGGGTTAGGCCCCTTAGTTCCAGTGAAGGGAAATCTAATCGCATTCTAGATGATTCTGTGCTTCCAACTTTGTGGCAACAGTTTGGGGAAGGCCCTTTCCTGTTTCAGCATGACAATTCCCCTGTGCAAAAAGCAAGGTCCATACAGAAATGGCTTGTTGAGATCGGTGTGGAGGAACTTGACTGGCATGCACAGAGGCTAACCTAAACCCCATCGAATACCTTTGTGGTGATTTGAAATGCAGACTGCAATCCAGGCCAAATTGCCCAACATCTGTACCTAAGCTCATTAATGCTCTTGTGGCTGAATGGAAGCAAGTCCATGCAGCAATGTTCCAACATCATTGCCTATCGAATATACAGTGTCTATGGGGTCATATTGCAATTCCTAAGGCTTCCACTAGATGTCAACAGTCTTTAGAACCTTGTTTGAGGCTTCTACTGTGAAGGAGGGGGGATGAGAGCTGTTTGAGTAAGGGCTCTGCCAGAGTGGCATGAGCTGATCACACTCGCTCACGTGATAGCGACCTGCGTTCCATTGCAATTCTAAAGACAAAGGAATTCTCCGGTTGGAACATTATTGAAGATTTATGTTAAAAACATTGCATTCTGATGAAGATCATCAAAGGTAAGTGAATATTTATAATGCTATTTCTGACTTCTGTTGACTCCACAACATGGCGGGTGTCTGTATGGCTTGTTTTTGTGTCTGTGCGCCGTACTTGTATTATTGCATGGTGTGCTTTTCCGTAAAGTGTTTTTGAAATCTGACACAGCGGTTGCATTAAGGAGAAGTGGATCTATAATTCCACGCATAACATTTGTATATTTTATCAATGTTTATTATGAGTATTTCTGTAAATTGATGTGGATCTCTGCAAAATCACCAGATGTTTTAGAAGCAAAACATTACTGAACATAACGTGATTTTTGGATATAAATATGAACTTCCTCAAACAAAACATACATGTATTGTGTAACATGATGTCCTATGAGTGTCATCTGATGAAGATCATCAAAGGTTAGTGATACATTTAATCTGTATTTTTGCTTTTTTGTGACTCCTCTTTGGCTGGAAAAATGGCTGTTTTTCTGTGACGAGGTGCTGACCTAACATAATCTGCTTTCGTCGTAAAGTCTTTTTGAAATCGGACAATGTGGCGGGATTAACAACAAGTTTATGTATGTTTGAGGAATTTTAATTATGATATTTCTGTTGTTTGACTGTTGTCAAATCGATCCCGTCAACGGGATCTTAGCCCGTCTCTTCCATAGGAGGTTAAATTTGATGACAAAACAGTGGTAGGCCTGATCACCGACAACGAGCTCCAAGCACACCATGTCAGTCGTGAAGCGGGCACGACAAAACCTATTCCCCCTCAGGAGACTGAAAAGATTTGGCATGGGTCCTCAGATCCTCAAAAGGTTCTACAGCTGCACCATTGAGAGCATCCTGACTGGTAGCATCACTGCCTGGTACGGCAACTGCTCAGCCTCCGACCGCAAGGCACTACAGAGGGTAGTGTGAATGGCCCAGTACATCACTGAGGTCAAGCTTGCTGCCATCCAGGACCTCTATAACAGGCGGTGTCAGAGCAAGGCCCTGAAAATTGTGAAAGACACCAGTCACCCTAGTCATAGTGTTCTCTCTTCTACCGCACGGCAAGCGGTACCAGAGCGCCAAGTCTAGGTCCAAGATGCTTCTAAACAGCTTCTATCCCCAAGCCATAAGACTCCTGAACATCTAGTCAAATGGTTACCCAGACTATTCATATTGCCTCCCCCCCTCCCCTCTCAAAACCACTGCCACTCTCTTTTGTCATCTATGCATAGTCACTTAACTTGAAAATAAAAGAGAGCTGCACACTCTAGGAGCTCAGATGCAAATATTTAATTACCAATAGCCAAGCTGTCTTCATCAGGGTTTTCTACTCCACTAGCCAGCACCTCTAGCCAGCACCTCTAGCCAGCACCTCTAGCCAGCACCTCTAGCCAGCACCTCTAGCCAGCACCGCTAGCCAGCACCTCTAGCCAGCACCGCTAGCCAGCACCTCTAGCCAGCACCTCTAGCCAGCACCTCTAGCCAGCACCTCTAGCCAGCACCTCGCCTAAATAGGTGTGCGTTCTTTTTCTTCTAGATAGTCACTTAACTTTACCTCAATGTTCATACTACCTCAACTAACCGGTGCCCCCTCACACTGACTCTAACCGGTGCCCCCTCACACTGACTCTAACCGGTGCCCCCTCACACTGACTCTGTACCGACACCCCCACACACTGACTCTGTACCGACACCCCCACGCACTGACTCTGTACCGACACCCCCACACACTGACTCTGTACCGACACCCCCACACACTGACTCTGTACCGGTGCCCCCACACACTGACTCTGTACCGACACCCCCTCACACTGACTCTGTACCGACACCCCCTGTAAATACTGTTATTTTTCACTGCTGCTCTTTAATTACTTGTTACTTTTATATCTTATTCTTCTCTGTATTTGTTTAACTGCCCTCTCGGTTAGGGGCTCGTAAGTAAACATTTCACTGTAAGGAAACTGTTGTATTCGGCGCATGTGACCATTAACATTTGATTTGATTTGACTCTGAACTTGATCGTTATAGACTGCATTTTTTTATTGCTCATTTTGCTATTTTGCTATTTGCCTCATGACTCCTGCAGACTTTGTTGACTACAAACTTTCTTTACAAACTATGTTTGTTCCCACACTTGGGACTCTGACTCTCTATTGGTTACATGGACTTTTGGCCTCCCATCCTTTTCCCACCACCTCCCGCTGGCTTTGTATTCATGTTACCTAAGGAAATCGCTGTACAATAGGATCTTGTTGCCATCTGATGTACATTCATAACAGACAGGACACGGTGGCAGACTATCTGACCACTGTGATTGATAGAAAATAGAGAAAAAAATGGACAATGTAGAGACAATGTGAGCATGGCCTTGCTATTGAGAGAGGTCATCATAGGCAGAGAGAAGACAGGCTCTGTGCCCACTACTCACAAAATGAGGTGGAAACTGAGCTGCACTTCCTAACCTCCTGCCAAATGTACGTCGATATAGGAGACATATATTTCTCTCATATTACAAGGCACCCAAAATAATTTGAAAACAAATATAATATTGACAAGCTCCTGTATCTGTTAGGTGAAATACCACAGTGTGTAATCATGTCAGCAGAATGTGTGACCTGTTGTGATGAGAACAGGGTAATCAGTGGAGAACAAACACCACAGTAAATAAAACCTAGGACTAGATTTATCACTTTAGTTCATTTCCCTTGACATTTGCACTTCTACTTTTTGTACACACAGCTCACGCTCTCCTACACACACCAGCTGGCTGAGAGGTCCCTAGTGGAGCCAGGTGGCTGAGAGGGCCCTAGAGGAGCCAGCTGACTGAGAGGGCCCTGTGGAGCCAGCTGACTGAGAGGGCCCTAGTGGAGCCAGCTGACTGAGAGGGCCCTAGTGGAGCCAGCTGACTGAGAGGGCCCTAGTGGTGCCGGCTGGCTGAGAGGGCCCTAATGGAGCAGGCTGGCTGAGAGGGCCCTAGTGGAGCCGGCTGGCTGAGAGGGCCCTAGTGGAGCATGCTTGCTGAGAGGGCCCTAGTGGAGCAGCCTGGCTGAGAGGGCCCTAGTGGAGCCGGCTGGCTGAGAGGGCCCTAGTGGAGCCCTTCCCTTACAATTTCTCTCTTCCCTCCCCTCTCTCTTCCCTCCCCTTCTCTCTCTTTCTCTCTCCTCGACAATTCTCTCTCTCCCCTCCCCTTCTCTCTCCCCCCCTTCTCTCTTTTTATCTCTCCTCCACAATTCTCTCTCTCCCCTCTCCTTTTCTCTCCCTTACCCTCCTCCCTCCTCTACCTCCTCTCTCCCCTACCCTCCTCTGTCCCCTCCCGTCCTCTGCTCTCCCCACCCTTCCTCTCTCCTCCCTCTCGTTCTATATCAACATAACAAAATCCTACCTGTGCTCCACAACAGGGTCATCAGTACCACTGCAGGTATCATATCTGTCTCTAACTGGGGTTACTGTCATGAAGAGAGGACTGATGTGTGGAAAATACTGCTAGGCTATATGACTTCTCTCTCATTATGTCCTAACTTCAATGATGTGAGATGAACTTCTTAGCAACTTATCTTGGATCAGGGGTTGAACACACTACAGCAAACTGATATGTTAAAAAAACTCCACAGGAAACTGCTGACAGAGCAGCAACATTTCACATAGTGTCCTATAATATCACCTCTAACTTTCTACTGCTTGAGTTCACCTCTTATAGAATATTGGCTTAATGTTCCAGCACCTAAATATAAACAGTACCAGCACCAAAAATGAGTGCTGGTGAGGTCTCATGTTAGAGCAGGAGAAGGGGGGATGTGGTGTAGAAGCTAGAGGTCTTTTACCCAAGTCAACTCAACAGGCCTGATGCTATATGTCAGGTTCAGGCTGGGACAAGAGAGGAACAGGTTACTGGTTATGATGACATCACTGGTGAGAAGTCACTAACAAAAAGATATTCATTTGATTTAAATGTTTGTCTCTCTCTCTCCTCCCCTGTCTCCTTCTACCAACCCAGTCTGTTAGTAAGAACTATCTCTCCCTCCCTTCTCCCCTGTCTCCTCCTCAGTCTGTCAGTGAGTAAGAACTATCTCTCTCTCCTATCTCTCTCTCTCTCCCTCCTCCCCTGTCTCCTCCTCAGTTTGTCAGTGAGTAAGAACTATCTCTCTCTCCCAGCCTTGTGGTTGATTAAAGACCCCCCCCCCCCCCCCCATCCACAAAAGGGGACATATCTGTGTATGTTGTGGTCTTGTGAATTCTGTCTGAATTCTGGTAAAGAGGATGCTCTTTTATCTCAGCATCTCTACAGATTCTCTTTTCTCCCTGTATTTGTTGGCTTGGAAATGTTGATACCGGAGACAGTTATCAGAAGAAACTGTGTAACCAAGCATTTATAGAGGCTGAGAAATGCATTCTAATGAATTTGAGGGTTGGTTATCTTTCAACAATGTCACAATGGACGGCAGAAATGTCTCGTTATGTATCACTAGATGTGATTTACTGGTCAACGTTCATGAGGTCAGGATACCTTATATGGACAACTGTAGGACAAAAGGATTCTGTCTAAAAAACATGACCACTTCCTGTTTTCAACAGCTGTTGGGTTGTTCAGTCCTGGGGGTCTGCTGTCCTGTGTGTTGTCACTCTGTCCTTGACCTAACACACCTGGAACCAATAGTGAATGTTTCACTAAAACCCTAAAGCTGAGTGGGATGTGTTGGGTTGGGGTGGTGGAGGACGGGCCGACCCAGCTACACCTTACAGTATGTACAAAAGTATGTGGACACCCCTTCAAATGAGTGGATGTGGCTATTTCAGGCACACCCCTTCATGACCTGTGAATAAAATCGAGCACACCGCCATGCAATCTCCATAGACAAACAATGGCAGTAGAATGGCCTTTCTGAAGAACTCAGTGACAATCAACACGTCACCATCATAGTAATCTACCTTTCCAACAAGTCTGTTGGTCTAGTTTCCACCCTGCTTTAGCTGCCCCGGTCAACTGTAAGTGCTGTTATTGTGACATGGAAACGTCTAGGAGCAGCAGTGGCTTAGCCTCGAAGTGGTAGCTCACACAAACTCACAGAACGGGACCACGAGTGCTGAAGTTTGTCGCGTGTAAAAATCATCTGTCCTCGGTTGCAACACTCACTTCTGAATTCCAAACTTCCTCTGGAAGAAACTTCAGCACAAGAACTGTTCGTCTGGAGCTTCATGAAATGGGTTTCTACAGCAGAGCAGCAGCACACAAGCCTAAGATCACCATGTGCAATGCCAAGCGTCTGCTGGAGTGGAAACACTTTCTCTGGAGTGTTGAATAACGTTTCACCATCTGGCAGTCCGTACCACAAACCTGGGTTTGGCAGATGCCAGGAGAACGCTACCTGCCCCAAAGCATAGTGCCAACTGTAAAGTTTGGTGGAGGAGGAATAATGGTCTGGGGTTGTTTTTAATGGATCGTGTTAGGCCCCTTAGTTTCATTGAAGGGAAATCTAAACGCTACAGCATACAATGACATTCTAGACAATTCTGTGTTTCCAACTTTGTGGCAACAGTTTGGGGAAGGCCCTTTCCTGTTTCAGCATGACAACGCCCCTGTACACAAAGCGAGGTCCATACAGAAATAGTTTGTTGAGATCGATGTGGAAGAACTTTACTGGCCTTCACAGAGCCCTGACCTAAACCCCATTGAATACCTTTAGGGATGAATTGAAATGTTGACTGAGCCAGGCCTAATCGCCCAACCTCACTAATGCTGTTGTGGCTGAATGGAAGCAAGTCCCCGCAGCAATGTTCCATCATCTAGTGGAAAGCCTTCCCAGAAGAGTGGAGGCTGTTATAGAACCAAAGGGGGACCAACTCCATATTAATGCCCATGATTTTGGAATGAGATGTTAGATGAGCAGGTGTCCACATACTCTTGGTCATGTAGTGTACATTCCCCTTCAATGCAAATGTATAACTCTCTTTGCAGATGAGATTAAATCTAATTAAAAAAAAAAAAAATCATTTTTTAAATCATTAATTTCAGAGGTCAGGGGTCAAGCTGAGCCGGACCAAGAGTGGAAAAGGTTGCTGGTTATGATGACATCACTGGTGAGAAGTCAGTAAAGACAAGATATTCAGTTGGCAGCATGTTAGTCTGTCAGCCCTATCTCTGTTGACATCTCACTTTCTCTCCACGCCTTCTCACTCTCTCTCTCTGTTCCTCTCTCTCTCTTCCTGACAGATAGCATCAGACCTGTTGCCTTGGTAACATACCTCTATCATCTACACCCCCCTTCTCCTACTCTAACATCAGGCCTGTTGCCTTGGTAACAGACCTCTATCATCTACACCCCCCTTCTCTTCTCCTACTCTAACATCAGACCTGTTGCCTTGGTAACAGACCTCTATCATCTACACCCCCCTTCTCCTACTCTAACATCAGACCAATATAATATATAATATGTCAAGTATTAGTAGTTCCATAAAACACTACTTGTTATTGGGGTTTAGAATGGTTTGTATGGACACATGACTTTCTTCATGTGGTATAATAAAGTTTACTAATATTGAACTGATATAATCACTGTAGATTTATACTCTACCTACCTGGTGGACTGATGCTTTGAGCCTGGAGATCTGAGGAGAAAGAGAGAGACAGAGGAGAAAGGGAGAGAGAGACAGAGAGATAGAGAGAAAGGGAGGAGTCAGAGGAAGAGAGAGACAGAGGTTAAATGAACATCAACATGACCTTTCATGATATGATGGGGATGACAGTGGTATGGTGCAACAACACCCATGTGTAAACACATTCCCCATCTCTCCTCCACCCTCCTCTCTCAACTACCCTCCTCTCTCCCCTGCCCTCCTCTCTCCCCTGCCCTCCTCTCTCCCCTACCCTCCTCTCTCCCCTACCCTCTTCTCTCCTCCACCCTTCTCTCTCCCCTACCCTCCTCTCTCACCTACCCTCTTCTCTCCTCCGCAAATCTCTCTATCCCCTCCCTCCCATCATCTCTACTCTACCCTTCCCTCTTTTCTACTTCTCAAATCTCTCTCACCTACCCTCCTCTCTCACCTATCTTGCTCTATGCCCTCCTTTCCCATCACCCCTCCCTTTCTCTCTCCCCTCCCCTTCTCTCTCCCCTACCCTCCTCTCTCACCTATCTTGCTCTACGCCCTCCTTTCCCATCACCCCTCCCGTTCTCTCTCCCCTCCCCTTCTCTCTCCCCAAACCTCCTCTCTCCCTACCCTCTCTCTCCCCTCCCTTTCTCTCTCCCCAACCCTCCTCTCTCCCTACCCTCTCTCTCTCCTCCTCCTCAAATCTCTCCCCACCCCTCCTCTCTTCTCATGTCTCTCTCTCTCTCTCATTCTCTCTCTCTTCGTGACGTATAGTGTTGGACCTGTTGATCTTGACTTAGCTCATAGACCTCTATCATCTACACCCTCCCTTCTCCTACTCTAACATAACACCAATATAATATATAATACATAATATATGCTCTCATTCATTTACATAGAGACAGATACAATCAATCATTGACACACTGAAAATACAACAGTCAGATGCAGGACACCATCACAACTTAACTGACATTAGTGCCTGTCCCCAGATGGACAGTTAGACTACAGTAAAGTACATTTACAGGTGATCACATCATTGTCCTGCTTTGAGACACATTTTTACTGTCTGCTTCCAGTTGCATGTTATTTTACTAACCCTGCAAATTATAATATATCTTATAATATCAAAACATATCTCAGTAACTGTCACAAGTGTATATCAGTATAACAGCATCCTACCTCTGCTCCACAACAGGGTCATCAGTACCACTGCAGGTATCATATCTGTCTCTAACTGGGGCTCCACAGTCTGCTGTCAAAAAGAGTGGACTGAAGAGTGGAAAATACTGCTAGGCTATATGACTTCTCTCTCATTACGTCCTAACTTCAATGATGTGAGATTAACTTCTTAGCAACTTATCTTGGATCAGTGGTTGAACACACGACAGCAAACTGATATGTTAAAAAAACTCCACAGGAAACTGCTGACAGAGCAGCAACGTTACACATAGTGTGTCCTATAATATCACCTCTAACTTTTTACTGCTTGAGTTCACCTCTTATAGAATATTGGCTTAATGTTTCAGCACCTAAATATAAACAGTACCAGCACCCAAAATGAGTACTGATGAGGTCTCATGTTAGAGCAGGAGAAGGGGGGATGTGGTGTAGAAGCTAGAGGTCTGTTACCCAAGTCAACTCAACAGGCCTGATGCTATATGTCAGGGTCAGGCTGGGCCAAGAGAGGAACAGGTTACTGTTATGATGACATCACTGGTGAGAAGTCAGTGGTAAAAATACATTGTAGATTTAAATGTCAGTCTCTCTCTCCCTCCTCCCCTGTCTCCTTCTACCAACCCAGTCTCTCTCTCCCTCCTCCCCTGTCTCCTTCTACCAACCCAGTCTCTCTCTCCCTCCTCCCCTGTCTCCTTCTACCAACTCAGTCTGTCAATAAGTCCTATATCTCTCTCATCTCTCTCCCTCCTCCCCTGTCTCCTTCTACCAACCCAGTCTGTCAATAAGTCCTATCTCTCTCTCTCTCTCATCTCTCTCTCCCTCCTCCCCTGTCTCCTTCTACCAACCCAGTCTCTCTCTCTCTCCTCCCCTGTCTCCTTCTACCAACCCAGTCTGTCAGTAAGAACTAAACTCAGCAAAAAAAGAAATGTCCTCTCACTGTCAACTGCCTTTATTTTCAGCAAACTTAACATGTGTAAATATTTGTATGAACATAACAAGATTCAACAACTGAGACATAAACTGAACAAGTTCCACAGACATGTGACTAACAGAAATGTAATATGTGTCCCTGAACAAAGGGGGGAGGGGGTCAAAATCAAAAGGAACAGGCAGTATCAGGTGTGGCCACCAGCTGCATTAAGTACTGCAGTGCATTTCCTCATGGACTGCACCAGATTTACCAGTAATTGCTGTGGGATGTTACCCCACTCTTCCACCAAGGCACCTGCAAGTTCCCAGACATTTCTGGGGAGAATGGCCCTAGCCCTCACCCTCCGATCCAACAGGTCCCAGACGTGCCCTAGCCCTCACCCTCCAATCCAACAGGTCCCAGACGTGCCCTAGCCCTCACCCTCCTATCCAACAGGTCCCAGACGTGCCCTAGCCCTCACCCTCCTATCCAACAGGTCCCAGACGTGCCCTAGCCCTCACCCTCCTATCCAACAGGTCCCAGACGTGCCCTAGCCCTCACCCTCCTATCCAACATGTCCCAGACGTGCCCTAGCCCTCACCCTCCTATCCAACAGGTCCCAGACGTGCCCTAGCCCTTGCCCTCCGATCCAACAGGTCCAAGACGTGCTCAATGGGATTGAGATCCGGGTTCTTCGTTGGCCATGGCAGAACACTGATATTCCTGACTTGCAGGAAATCAAGCACAGAACGAGCAGTATGGCTGGTGGCATTGTCATGCTGGAGGGTCATGTCAGGATGAGCCTGCAGGAAGGGTACCACATGAGGGAGGAGGATGTCTTCCCTGTAACGCACAGCATTGAGACAACCTGCAATGACAACAAGCTCAGTCCGATGATGCTGTGACACACCGCCCCAGACCATGACGGACCCTCCACCTGCAAATCGATCCCGCTCCAGAGTACAGGCCTCGGTGTAAACGCTCATTCCTTCCTCACCCCTAGTGAGACAAAACGGCGACTCATCAGTGAAGAGCACTTTTGCCAGTCCTGTCTGGTCCAGCGACGGTGGGATTGTGCCCATAGGTGACGTTGTTGCCAGTGATGTCTGGTGAGGACCTGCGTTTACAACAGGCCTACAAGCCCTCAGTCCAGCCTCTCTCAGCCTATTGCGGACAGTCTGAGCACTGATGGAGGGATTGTGCATTCCTGGTGTATATCGGGCAGTTGCTGTTGCCATCCTGTACCTGTCCCGTAGGTGTGATGTTTGGATGTACCGATCCTGTGCAGATGTTGTTACACATGGTCTGCCACTGCGAGGATCATCAGCTGTCCATCCTGTCTCCCTGTAGAGCTGTCTTAGGCATCTCACAGTACGGACATTGCAATTTATTGCCCTGGCCACATCTGCAGTTGTCATGCCTCCTTGCAGCATGCCTAAGGCATGTTCAGGAAGATGAGCAGGGACCCTGGGCATCTTTCTTTTGGTGTTTTTCAGAGTCAGTAGAAAGGCCTCTTTAGTGTCCTAAGTTTTCATAACAGTGACCTTAATTGCCTACCATCTGTAAGCTGTTAGTGTCTTAACGACCGTTACACAGATGCATGTTCATTAATTGTTTATGGTTAACTGAACAAGCATGAAAAACAGTGTTAAACCCTTTACAATGAAGATCTGTGTAGTTATTTTGATTTTTACTGTTTTCTTCCGTCGAAGGAGAGGAGGACCAAAATGCAGCGTGGTTATCTTCATACATCTTTAATAAAGATAATGACGAACAATACAAAACCACTAAACGTAACATGAAAAACCGAAACAGCCCTATTTCTTTTTTTTTTTTTTATAAAAATAATTTCTTATCATCAATACCATTCATTCTTTACAACTCATAATTTCCATACAAACTCAAATAGTGGTATTTTAATTTAAACAAAACAAAAACCCCAAACAAAACCTCAGGGGAGCATCTTCCCTCCCCGTCATCCTACAAACTACCTTTCCCTATCTCCCCGTCCCTAATCTATCCCCTTACAACTCTAAATGACACCCAGCCCTAAACCCCCCTTCCACCTCTCCCGGGCAGCATGCTGCCCCCACTTCCTCTCCTCCCTCTTCATCCTCCCCCTCAAATCTCCTTCCACCCTTCTCACTATCCCTTCCACCCCCCAATCTCTCCCTGTCTTGACTAAATTCTGCCTGGCTTCCCACAGTCCCTTTTTAAAGAGACTCATGAGAAGCCAGAGCAGAAACCTGTCCCTATCCGTCCCTCTCGCTCTCCCTACACCTCTCTCTAACCTGGCCCACGTCAATACAAAATCCCCCCTTACCAAACCTAACAACACCCGTGCCCTAGCCCATACTACTCCGGCAAAGGCACAGTCCCAAAAGACATGGCTCACAGTCTCCTCCCTGCCAGAAGAGGATCTTGGACAGGTGGGGGATTGCACCAAACTATACCGGTACATGATGGAACGTACCGGCAAGCACTTATGGAGGCCCAACCAATTCAGGTCCTTGAGCCTGTTGTCCAGACCCCGCGCCTGCACTCCCTCCCAGACCACTTCCGAGATGCCCACTACAGGCGCCGGACTCCCTGCCTTTCTGACCTCCTCGTACAGGTGCCTGTGATCTAAACCTACTCGGGCAACTTCAACCTCAGGGTGCTCACGCAGCCACTTGGCCGCATGACCAAAGTGCCACGGCAGCTGTTCCGCCCGAGGACCCGTGTTAGACCACACCATTACGCTTCTCGCCTGATACGAGAAGAACACCCGCAGGAGGTAACCGGACGGGTGTATCACTGGATGAGCAAGCTCCGTTAACAAGAAAGAAACAAAAATTGCGTCCAGCTTGAGGGGGAAATGTGGTACCCCCCTACCTCCCTCCCCGATGGGACAAAGCATGCGTGCCCTGGCGACCCACTCGCACCTGCCACTCCACATGAACTGAAACACAAGCCTCACTAGAGGCCTCCTCAGACTAGCCGGCAATGGGTAGATGTACGCCAAATACAAAAGAGACGGCAACACATCCACCTTTAGAACCAGGACTTTGCCCATAAAAGACAAATACCTAGCCTTCCACATTGCTAGCTTCCTCTGTACCACTGCGATACGCATGTTCCAGGGTAGCGTCGCTGAGCCGGAGGTCTCAAAATGGACCCCGAGAATCCTCAGGGCCCCCTCACAGAGAGATAACCCCCCGGGCACATCCGTTCTACCGCGCCATCTTCCGAAAAACTTGACGGAAGACTTTGCATGGTTCAGAACTGCTCCCGACGCTCGGGTGAAATCCCCAAAGATGGCAAGGGACCTTGTCAGGCACGAGTCCTTGCACAACAGCAAGGAAGTGTCGTCGGCGTACTGCGTCATCTTAACACGCAGCCCACCGCTTCCAGGGATCAACAAGCCTTCCACCCCTGTGTCTGCCCTAATGGCAGCCCCCAGAGGCTCCATGTACAGAACGAAGAGGAGAGCCGAGAGTGGGCACCCCTGCCTGACCCCAGACGAGAGGTCAAAAACGTCACCCAAGTGACTATTTACACTAACTCGGCACCCCGCTCCGACATATAATGTACGAATCCATCCTATGAACTTCTCCCCAAATCCTAATCGACCTAACACTCTGAATAAAAATGATCTATTCACGCGATCAAAGGCTTTCGCCTGATCTAGCGCTGCTACCATTAAAGGCAGTCCTCTATCGTCAACCCAAGCGATGGAGTCCCTGATTAACTGTAGGTTCCATCTAATAGAGCGGCCCTCTACCCCGCACGTCTGATCCTCATGGACGACGTAGGGAAGGGCTGTGCGCAACCGGTCTGCTAAAACCTTTGCAAGTAGCTTGTAATCTACACACAGCATGGTCAACGGCCGCCAGTTGCCAAGGTCTGTTACTTCCCCCTTTTTATATAAAAGTGACAGCACACCAACAGCCATTGATCCCCCCGGGACCCCTGTCTCAAGGATGGCCTTCAAGACTTCGAGGACCACTGGTCCAAGTATACCCCAAAACTTGAGATAAAACTCAGCCGGCAGCCCATCTATCCCAGGCACCTTCCCTTTTCCCATCCTCCTAAGAGCGCTCTCAACCTCTTCTAGTGAGATCTGGGCCTCCATCACTCCTCCGGCAACCGCCTGGACAAGTGTTCTAAAAACACATTTCCCTGCTCTACATCTATTTCCCTTTCCTTAAATAAACCTTGGAAATGATCAGTTGTCACCCTGACCATATCCTCTGGTTCTCTAACTATACTACCATTTTCTTCCCTAACGCCATGCATTACCTTCCTACTCTGTCTGGCCCTAACCGACTTAAAGAACATAGCAGAACAAGTCTCATTGTGTTCTAGAAAGCCACTATGCGCACGCTCCAGGAAAGCTCGAGCCTTCCGCTCCTGCAACTCCCTGAGCTGCGCCTTTAGGGTTGCGGATCTCTCCCAGTCAAACGACCCGCCGAGGTTGCCTGCCTCGTACTCGAGTTCAATTAACCTTTGTATACGATCCACCTCCCTCCTCTCCTCCCTTTTTTTCCTTCTACAATATCCTATTATAAAAGCCCTTATCCTCCCCTTAACTAATTCCCACCACTCTAACACCCCCTCACACATGGACCGGAGACCCTCAAGCCTCCAAAAGAAACCATAAAACCTGTCAACAAAAGCCTGCTCCTCCAGCACATCCCGATCTAGCTTCCAGTACCCCCTACCAAAGAGGCAGACTGGCGACCCCACCTGCAGGAGCACCCCGTCGTGATCCGAAAAGAAAACAGGCAACAGCCGCCCAGACAACTTACCCAAAGACCTGGGTACAAAAATATAGTCGAGCCTCCGCTCAACCCCCCTGGAGTTGCGCCATGTAGGACCGTCCATTTTCGGAGTAGTGTGCAGACCACCATCTACCAGACCATGGCAAGCCATTAGCCTGGCAATGGCGCCTGCACTGCTATCCCCCCCTCTTCCTAAATCTGTATTAAAATCCCCCCCTATCACTAATTTCCTATTTGTGACACACAGGGGCGTCAGACAGTCCACCATCTCCCTCCTGTCTGCCACCACCTAAAAATCTTTCTTTTGGTGTTTTTCAGAGTCAGTTGAAAGGCCTCTTTAGTGTCCTAAGTTTTCATAACAGTGACCTTAATTACCTACCATCTGTAAGCTGTTAGTGTCTTAACGACCGTTACACAGGTGCATGTTCATTAATTGTTTATGGTTCACTGAACAAGCATGAAAAACAGTGTTAAACCCTTTACAATGAAGATTTGTGTAGTTATTTGGATTTTTACTGTTACGGTTTTCTTCCGTCGAAGGAGAGGAGGACCAAAATGCAGCGTGGTTATCTTCATACATCTTTAATAAAGATAATGACGAACAATACAAAAACCACTAAACGTACCGTGAAAAACCGAAACAGCCCTATTTGGTGCAAACAAACACAGAGACAGGAACAATCACCCACAAAACGCTCAAAGAATATGGCTGCCTAAATATGGTTCCCAATCAGAGACAACGATAAACACCTGCCTCTGATTGAGAACCACTCTAGGCAACCATAGACTTACCTAGACAACTCTACTATACCACAATCCCATAACCTACAAAAACCCCAAGACAAAACACACCACATAAATAACCCATGTCACACCCTGGCCTGACCAAAATAATAAAGAAAACACAAAATACTAAGACCAGGGCGTGATATTTACGAATTATCTTTGAAAGACAGAGTCCTGAAAAAGGGACATTTCTTTTTTTGCTGAGTTTCTCTCATCTCTCTTCCTCCTCCCTTGTCTCCTTCTCTCAACCCAGTCTGTCAGTAAGTCCTCTCTCTCTCTCTCTCTCGCTCTCTCTCTCTCTCTCTCTCTCTCTCTCTCCTCTCCCTCCCCCCTGAGAAATACTGCTTGGCTATATGACTTCTATCTATTCCTTACTAATATGATGTGACAAACCTTTAAGCAGATAAGATCAGTTAAACACACCCACCTACAGGAAACACTGACATTAGAAAAACTCCACAGGAAACTGCAGTCAGAGCAGCAAAGTTACACATAGTGTGTCCTATAATATCACCTCTAACTTTCTACTGCTTGAGTTCACCTCTTATAGAATATTGGCTTAACGTTCCAGCACCTAAATAGAAACAGTACCAGCACCCAAAATGAGTACTGATGAGGTCTCATGTTAGAGCAGGAGAAGGGGGGATGTGGTGTAGAAGCTAGAGGTCTGTTACCCAAGTCAACTCAACAGGCCTGATGCTATATGTCAGGGTCAGGCTGGTCTGGACCAAGAGAGGAAAAGGTTACTGGTTATGATGACATCACTGGTGAGAAGTCAGTGATACAAATATATTCAGTTGATTTAAATGTCAGCTTTTCTCTCCCTCCTCCCCTGTCTCCTTCTACCAACTCAGTCTGTCAATAAGTCCTATCTCTCTCTCTCCCTCCTCCCCTGTCTCCTTCTACCAACTCAGTCTGTCAATAAGTCCTATCTCTCTCTCTCTCTCATCTCTCTCTCCCTCCTCCCCTGTCTCCTTCTACCAACTCAGTCTGTCAATAAGTCCTATCTCTCTCTCTCCCTCCTCCCCTGTCTCCTTCTACCAACTCAGTCTGTCAATAAGTCCTATCTCTCTCTCTCTCATCTCTCTCTCCCTCCTCCCCTGTCTCCTTCTACCAACTCAGTCTGTCAATAAGTCATATCTCTCTCTCTCTCTCATCTCTCTCTCCCTCCTCCCCTGTCTCCTTCTACCAACCCAGTCTGTCAATAAGTCATATCTCTCATCTCTCTCTCCCTCCTCCCCTGTCTGACAGAGCAGCAAAGTTTGTCATTTTATTAAAAGCATTCAGTTGATTACATGTCAGTTTAGAGAGCAACATCATAACAATAATCTACATCATAATCAATATCATAACATTTATAATCAACAACATTGAGAGGTAAACAACAACAACAAACCCCTTAATTAAACATTTTTTCAAAATGCAAAGAATGAACAGATGATTATAATAATACCTGGACTAATAATGGAAACACTTCAAGATAAAGAATCTAAGAGACACTAAATAAGATAAAGAATCTAAGAGACACTAAATAAGATAAAGAATCTAAGAGACACTAAATAAGATAAAGAATCTAAGAGACACTAAATAAGACAAAAAAATTAAGATAAGAAGCAATACTGGAACATGAAACAGACGTAATTGAGCTGCTCTCTTAAAATAATTAAAAACCGATTGTTACCAAAACCCCATGTTACCCAAACAACATGTTCCCCCCAAATCCCATGTTACCCCAAATCCCATTTTTCCCAAAACCACATGTTGCCCCAAAACCCCATGTTACCAAACCCCATGTTACCCCAAACCACATGTTACCCCAAACCACATGTTACCCCAAACACCATGTTACCCCAAACACCATGTTACCAAAACCCATGTTACCCAAAATCCCATGTTACCCCAAACCAACAAGTGACCAATCCCCCATTTTACCAAACCCACATGTTACCACAAACCAAATGTTACTGCAAACCCCATGTTACCCCAACCCCATGTTACCCCAAACCCCATGTTACCCCAAAACCCCATGTTACCCCAAACCCCATGTTACCCAAAACCCCATGTTACCCAAAACCCCATGTTACCCAAAACCCCATGTTACCCCAAACCCCATGTTACCCCAAACCCCATGTTACCCAAAATGCCATGTTACCCCAAACCCCATGTTAGGATCAACTTCATTCTACTCCTACTCCGTCCCCTGGGCTGCTCTCTCCTCTCCCGGTCCAGCTTCAGCTCTAGAGCTCAGAGAGACCGTCTCCATGGCATTGACATAAAGATCCATGCTGCTCACCCTGTTCACTCTCTTCTGCCTCCTGGTGGGCTAGGGAGACACAGCACCAACAGTCAGACATTTACTCTCCAGTAACTCCATTCTCTCCCTCTCCCCCTCACCATCTCCCTCTAGTTTAAATGACTTGTAACGTCTGAGTAAATGTCTTTACCTTGTAGTACAGGTAGGAGGTGGTGATGGCTGTCAGTAGGATCAGCAGCACTACAACGTGTCTGATGATGAAGGCTGGCAGAGGAGAGGCTGCAAACAGAAACACATTTGATGAGGGGACTGATCATCATCACATAGATCTGTGGGAAATCTGTCAATGACAAAATTATTAGTCTGGTTCATGTTCAGTTACCTGTGATGGGGAGGGAGAGGAGCTCACTCTCAGAGGAGAAGTTATGAGAGAAAACATAATTGTCATAAACACATTTGTAGTTCCCTTGGTGGGAGTCATCTGCAGCAGGGAAGAGGAAGGCAGCAGAGTGATTGACAGCTGGCTGGATCTGGGTTCTGTTGGAGCCGGTGAACGTGAGGAGGAAGGAGCCTCCTGGGTACTGTGGCTGAGTGGAGCAGGTGATGGTGAAGCTGTAGCCCCTGAACACATCGGGCCCCTGGTGGCCCCTGAAGACCCCTCCCATTGAGTCAGTCAGGGAGATATCAGGCTGGACCAGGAGATCTGTAACAATAAAAGAGAACAAGATAAACCTCTTCAACTAGTTTCCTATAGATATGACAATAACATCAGCATGTAACAGTGCCAGCCACCCTCCCTCACAGGGCAACATGAGTAGTGGGCCTACAGTCACTGAGACAACATATGTTGATATCAGGCTGAAGCAGGACATCTGGAACAAGAGGAGAGAAAAAGAAAACGTAGCTCCTCAACTACTTTCCTCATTTAGATATGACAACAACATGACATGTGACAGTGGTAGTGAGTAGAGACGTTCACTGAGGTAACACTCAAATACAAAAGCATTCTGGGATATTTAAGTTGTATTTGATTCCTACTTGACTGAGTGATCTATTTAGTAAAGCAGATTTACAAGTTAAACAGTCATCATGAGACGTGCAGAGGAAGTTGTATGAATGAAGGAAATCAGTTGAATATAACAATAATATGTTGTTATTACCTGAGCAGATCACTGTGAGTCTAGGAAGGAGATAAGAACTTCTCCAACACTCCCTCAGTGAAGACTCAGACCCAGAACATCTAACTCCAAACCCTCTAGTGGTGTTTCCAGGTAGTACTGAAACAGTGGAGCCACAACCCATCTGTCTACACACTACTGCGGACAAAAACATCCTGGCCCTGTCAGCAGCTCCCACAATCCTCCACTCTCCCTGGTCGTACCGCTCCACTCTACCAGCACAGCGACTGCCTCCTCCCACCAGCCTCACATCATCAGGCTCTGAGAAAATAAAAGAGAGAGACAGTAATCTTACTATTTTCTCACTAAAACACATATAAACACATATAACACATATATACACACATATAAAACATATTGTCTCTTAAATTCTTCACTCCAGGTGAGAAACAATGTTGATTGAGTGACAAACTGTTTCTTACCTGAGCAGGTGAGTCCAACAGCATTACCAGGTAGGCAGGTGTTGTTTTCTCTGTCTGAGGTGTCACAGTCCAGGAGAAGGGACTCTTTGCCTTTACACTGGAACTCTTTATCCCAGGTCTGACCCTCACCTTCTCCATAGAGCCCCCCCTGTAGAGCTGCAGGAGCCCCACAGCCAACATCCCTACAGACTACCTCTGCATCCTGCCGGTCAAAGTCAGCTTCACACACTGAGGCCCAGGACTGATTGGACTTCACCTCCACTCTCCCAGAGCAGAGACCAGCTCCATCCACAAGCCGCACAGACTCTGGAGAAAAAGAGTTGGTTGAACATTCAATCAGTTTTGTTGATGACACTGTCAAGGACTAAACACAAATATGTTGGATAAAAGATTGTAGTTTGCTATGTTTGATACTGTAAGAGGTAGAAATGGGTTCTTAGTCCCTCAGGATCGGGTTGGGAATAATGCAGGCAGGAGACAGGAATAAGTTCACTTCATTTTATAGAAAATAAACAGCTGGACATCCATCAGGCAGCTTCACTTCAGTACCATCTGAACTACAATGATCTGCCCATGAACATCTCCCATAAACCAATATGACAAACACAAATATAATGTTTAAATACATCTGACATCTCTCCCTCTATTTAAATGAAATAAAAACACATAAACCATGATACATGGTAATATTGTATAATGTATAAATAAATCTCTCAATATGACCAGTCTCTTACCTGAACAGGTCACATGACGATAATATCCACCATCACAGACACCAGGTCCTCCTATTAAGTTACACCATCTATTAGAAGACTCATCTCTCCTACAACTCCACATCATGACTCCTCCTCTTCCATCTTCAATCAGAGGTCCTCCAGATTCAGCTACAGGATTTCCACAGTCCAGCTCTCTACACACAATATTAGCATCTCTCATCATTCTCCACCACCTAAAACATAGACGTGACCACTCTCCTCTGTAGAAGACTTCCACTGTCCCAGAACAGGAAGTGGTCCCATTCACCAGTCTGACTGAGTATTTATCTGTAAACAGCAGAGAGGAAAACACAGTGGTGAGGACAGATGATGACAGTGATTCTGTTATTCTAACAGCAGTAATGCTTTGTGGTTGACAAGTATTAGTAGTTCCATAAAACACTACTTGTTATTGGGGTTTAGAATGGTTTGTATGGACACATGAATTTCTCCATGTGGGATAATAAAGTTGACTAATATTGAACTGCTATAATCACTGTAGATTTATACTCTACCTACCTGGTGGACTGACGCTTTGAGCCTGGAGATGTGAGGAGAAAGAGAGAGACAGATGAGAAAGAGAGAGAAAGAGACAGAGAGACAGAGAGAAACAAAGGAGAAAGGGAGGAGTCAGAGGAAGAGAGAGACAGAGGTTAAATGAACATCAACATGACCTTTCATGATGTGATGTGGAAGACATGCTTATCGTTGGTATGGTGCAACAACACCCATGTGTACATACACTATATATACAAAAGTATGTGGACACCCCTTCAAATGCTCTCCCCATCTGGTCGTGCTGCTGCTCCAGTTTCAACTGTTCTGCCTGCAGCTCTGGAACCCTGACCTGTTCACCGGACGTGCTTCCTGTCCCAGACCTGCTGTTTTCAACTCTCTAGAGACAGCAGGAGCGGTAGAGATACTCTGAGTGATCGGCTATGAAAAGACAACTGACATTTACTCCTGAGGTGCTGACCTGTTGCACCCTCGACAACCACTGTGATTATTATTATTTGACCCTGCTGGTCGTCTATGAACGTTTGAACATCTTGGGTTTTAGGTTTCTGTACAGCACTTTGTGACATCAGCTGATGTAAGAAGTAAATAAATAAATGTGATTTGATGACAGATTTGATAGTCCTCTGAGTGGATTAATTTAGTGGATTCTATTTCAGCCACACCCCTTCCTGACAGATATATAAATCAAGCACTCAGCCATGCAATCTCCATAGACAAACATTGTCAGTAGAATGGCCTTAATGAAGAGCTCAGTGACTTTCAACATGGCAACATCATAGGATGCCACCTTTCATTATCCCCCAACTCCTCTCCTCTCCTCTCCCCCGCTACTCTACTCTCCCTGTCCCCCTTTCACCCTCTCCTCCCCCTTTCCTCTTCTCTTCTCCCATACTTCTCCCCATGTCTTTTTCACATTTTGTTAGCCTTATTAATTTAAAAACTATCCTCAATACCGTATAACGACATCACTATTTATTTATTTTACTAGGCAAGTCAGTTAAGAACAAATTCTTATTTTCAATGACGGCCTAGGAACAGTGGGTTCCCCTGAACAGCCTGTTCAGGGGCAGAACGATAGAATGATAGATTTGTACCTTGTCAGCTCGGGGATTTGAACTTGCAACCTTCCAGTAACTAGTCCAACGCTCTAACCACTAGGCTACCCTGCCGCCAGATACCCCATAATGACATCACTATACCCCATAATGACATCACTATACCCCATAATGACTTCACAATACCCCATAATGACTTCACAATACCCCATAATGACATCACAATACCCCATAATGACATCACTATACCCCATAATGACTTCACAATACCCCATAATGACATCACTATACCCGATAATGACTTCAAAATACCCCATAATGACTTCACAATACCCCATAATGACATCACAATACCCCATAATGACATCACAATACCCCATAATGACATCACTATACCCCATAATGACATCACAATACCCCATCATTTTTTATTTTATTTTATTTCACCTTTATTTAACCAGGTAGGCAAGTTGAGAACAAGTTCTCATTTACAATTGCGACCTGGCCAAGATAAAGCAAAGCAGTTCGACACATACAACGACACAGAGTTACACATGGAGTAAAACAAACATACAGTCAATAATACAGTATAAACAAGTCTATATACGATGTGAGCAAATGAGGTGAGATAAGGGAGGTAAAGGCAAAAAGGCCATGGTGGCAAAGTAAATACAATATAGCAAGTAAAACACTGGAATGGTAGATTTGCAATGGGAGAATGTGCAAAGTAGAAATAAAAATAATGGGGTGCAAAGGAGCAAAATAAATAAATAAATTCAATACAGTAGGGAAAGAGGTAGTTGTTTGGGCTAAATTATAGGTGGACTATGTACAGGTGCAGTAATCTGTGAGCTGCTCTGACAGTTGGTGCTTAAAGCTAGTGAGGGAGATAAGTGTTTCCAGTTTCAGAGATTTTTGTAGTTCGTTCCAGTCATTGGCAGCAGAGAACTGGAAGGAGAGGCGGCCAAAGAAATAATTGGTTTTGGGGGTGACTAGAGAGATATACCTGCTGGAGCGTGTGCTACAGGTGGGAGATGCAATGGTGACCAGCGAGCTGAGATAAGGGGGGACTTTACCTAGCAGGGTCTTGTAGATGACATGGAGCCAGTGGGTTTGGCGACGAGTATGAAGCGAGGGCCAGCCAACGAGAGCGTACAGGTCGCAATGGTGGGTAGTATATGGGGCTTTGGTGACAAAACGGATTGCACTGTGATAGACTGCATCCAATTTGTTGAGTAGGGTATTGGAGGCTATTTTGTAAATGACATCGCCAAAGTCGAGGATTGGTAGGATGGTCAGTATTACAAGGGTATGTTTGGCAGCATGAGTGAAGGATGCTTTGTTGCGAAATAGGAAGCCAATTCTAGATTTAACTTTGGATTGGAGATGTTTGATATGGGTCTGGAAGGAGAGTTTACAGTCTAACCAGACACCTAAGTATTTGTAGTTGTCCACGTATTCTAAGTCAGAGCCATCCAGAGTAGTAATGTTGGACAGGCGAGTAGGTACAGGTAGCGATCGGTTGAAGAGCATGCATTTAGTTTTACTTGTATTTAAGAGCAATTGGAGGCCACGGAAGGAGAGTTGTATGGCATTGAAGCTTGCCTGGAGGGTTGTTAACACAGTGTCCAAAGAAGGGCCAGAAGTATACAGAATGGTGTCGTCTGCGTAGAGGTGGATCAGAGACTCACCAGCAGCAAGAGCGACCTCATTGATGTATACAGAGAAGAGACTTGGTCCAAGAATTGAACCCTGTGGCACCCCCATGGAGACTGCCAGAGGTCCGGACAGCAGACCCTCCGATTTGACACACTGAACTCTATCAGAGAAGTAGTTGGTGAACCAGGCGAGGCAATCATTTGAGAAACCAAGGCTGTCGAGTCTGCCGATGAGGATGTGGTGATTGACAGAGTCGAAAGCCTTGGCCAGATCAATGAATACGGCTGCACAGTAATGTTTCTTATCGATGGCGGTTAAGATATCATTTAGGACCTTGAGCGTGGCTGAGGTGCACCCATGACCAGCTCTGAAACCAGATTGCATAGCAGAGAAGGTATGGTGAGATTCGAAATGGTCGGTAATCTGTTTGTTGACTTGGCTTTAGAAGACCTTAGAAAGGCATGGTAGGATAGATATAGGTCTGTAGCAGTTTGGGTCAAGAGTGTCACCCCCTTTGAAGAGGGGGATGACCGCAGCTGCTTTCCAATCTTTGGGAATCTCAGACGACACGGAAGAGAGGTTGAACAGGCTAGTAATAGGGGTGGCAACAATTTTGGCAGATAATTTTAGAAAGAAAGGGTCCAGATTGTCTAGCCCGGCTGATTTGTAGGGGTCCAGATTTTGCAGCTCATTCAGAACATCAGCTGAGCAGATTTGGGAGAAGGAGAAATGGGGAAGGCTTGGGCGAGTTGTTGTGGGGGGTGCAGTGCTGTTGACCGGGGTAGGAGTAGCCAGGTGGAAAGCATGGCCAGCCGTAGAAAAATGCTTATTGAAATTCTCAATTATGGTGGATTTATCAGTGGTGACAGTGTTTCCTATCTTCAGTGCAGTGGGAAGCTGGGAGGAGGTGTTCTTATTCTCCATGGACTTTACAGTGTCCCAGAACTTTTTTGAGTTAGTGTTTCAGGAAGCAAATTTCTGCTTGAAAAAGCTAGCCTTGGCTTTTCTAACTGCCTGTGTATAATGGTTTCTAGCTTCCCTGAACAGCTGCATATCACGGGGGCTGTTCGATGCTAATGCAGAACGCCATAGGATGTTTTTGTGTTGGTTAAGGGCAGTCAGGTCTGGGGAGAACCAAGGGCTATATCTGTTCCTGGTTCTAAATTTCTTGAATGGGGCATGTTTATTTAAGATGGTTAGAAAGGCATTTTAAAAAAATATCCAGGCATCCTCTACTGACGGGATGAGATCAATATCCTTCCAGGATACCCCGGCCAGGTCGATTAGAAAGGCCTGCTCGCTGAAGTGCTTCAGGGAGCGTTTTACAGTGATGAGTGGAGGTCGTTTGACCGCTGACCCATTACGGATGCAGGCAATGAGGCAGTGATCGCTGAGATCTTGGTTGAAGACAGCAGAGGTGTATTTAGAGGGCAGGTTGGTTAGGATGATATCTATGAGGGTGCCCGTGTTTAAGGCTTTGGGGAGGTACCTGGTAGGTTCATTGATAATTTGTGTGAGGTTGAGGGCATCAAGTTTAGATTGTAGGATGGCTGGGGTGTTAAGCATGTTCCAGTTTAGGTCGCCTAGCAGCACAAGCTCTGAAGAAAGATGGGGGGCAATCAGTTCACATATGGTGTCCAGAGCACAGCTGGGGGCAGAGGGTGGTCTATAGCAGGCGGCAACGGTGAGAGACTTGTTTTTAGAGTGGTGGATTTTTAAAAGTAGAAGTTCAAATTGTTTGGGTACAGACCTGGATAGTAGGACAGAACTCTTGTCTGAAAATGTTGTAGTTCGGAATTAAAATGTCTGAATTTTTGGTGGTCTTCCTAAACCAGGATTCAGACATTCAGATAATGACATCACAATACCCCATAATGACATCACTATACCCCATAATGACATCACAATACCCCATAATGACATCGCAATACCCCATAATGACATCACTATACCCAATAATGACTTCACTATACCCCATAATGACATCACAATACCCCATAATGACATCACTATACCCCATAATGACATCACAATACCCCATAATGACATCACAATACCCCATAATGACATCACTATACCCCATAATGACATCTGACCACCGTAACTGATAAAAAAACGGAGAAAATAATTGACAATTTACAGACTCAGTGAGTATTGCTATTGCTATTGAGAGAGGTAGGCAGAGAGAAGACAGGCTATGTGTCCACTGCCCACAAAATGAGTTGGATACTGAGCTGTACTTCCTAACCTCCTGACAAATGTACAACGATATAAGAGACACATATTTCCCTCAGATTACAAATACCCCAAAATAATTTGAAAACAAATATAATATCTGTTAGGTAAAATACCACAGTGTGCAATCATGTCAGCAGAATGTGTGACCTGTTGTGATGAGAACAGGGTAACCAGTGGAGAACAAACACCACAGTAAATAAAACCTAGGACTAGATTTATCACTTTAGTTCATTTCCCTTGACATTTGTACTTCTACTTGTTGTACACACAGCTCACACTCTCCTACACACACCAGCTAACTGAGAGGGCCCTAGAGGAGTGTTGGATTTATTATGGATAAATTAATAAACAATATCCCCATTTTAAATAGAATTGTAACTAAGTAAACTTATACTCTGTTTTATAAGTGATTAACAATATGAGTTCATAAGAAGGGATTGTGTGACACAGACAAGGTGTAATAAAAAGTTAATGAACACCATTCCAACTAGGAATAAAACGAATGGGTTGTGGACTGTGAAAACAGATAAGGTCGTTCGCCTATGGTTGACCCTACAGAAACTTAGCTCTGGGGTTTTTAGATAAGGCAGTGAGTGCATTCCTAGGTTTTCTGTTAATTACAACTGTCAGTTCAGTGGTGATTGATAATGTTGAGGGGTCAAAAGTTACCTGGGAGTGTGTTAGTAAGTTAGAATGAACTTTTCACCTTACTTTGTCCCAGTCGAGAGGAGGGGATTCTGTTAAAGCAATGAAATGACGTCATGATCTGTATATAAACTGTTGCTCGTGGTTAAGTGGCAGCGCGCTCCGAGAATAAATTATATTACCTATTATTGAAAGACTGGTCTGCGTCTATTTTATGCAAACAAGAAATGTTAGAAATTCTCATAAAATAGATTAAGGGCTTTCAATTGATGAAAGCACATTGGCATAATTAAATTACAGTAACAAGGAGCCAGCTGGCTGAGAGGGCCCTAGTGGAGCCGCCTGGCTGAGAGGGCCCTAGTGGAGCCGCCTGGCTGAGAAGGCCCTAGTGGAGCCGCCATGAGAGGGCCCTAGTGGAGACGCCTGGCTGGGAAGGCCCTAGTGGAGCCGGCTGGCTGAGAGGGCCCTAGTGTAGCCCTTCCTTGACACTTTCTCTCTCCTCCACAAATATCCCCTCCACTACTCTCTCCTCTGCTCTCCCCACTACTCCTCTCTCTACCCTGTCGCTCTGCTCATCTTGATCTCTCTCTCCTGCGCATGGTCTCTCTCTCTTCTTGACATATAATGTTGGACCTGTTGATCTTGACTCAGCTCATAGACCTCTATCATCTACACCCCTCCCTTCTCCTACTCTAACATAACACCAATATAATATATAATACATAATATATACTCTCATTCATTTACATAGAGACAGATACAATCAATCATTGACACACTGAATATACAACAGTCAGATACATGACACCATCACAACTTAACTGACATTAGTGCCTGTCCCCAGATGGACAGTTAGACTACAGTAAAGTACATTTACTGGTGATCACATCATTGTCCTGCTTTGAGACACATTTTTACTGTCTGCTTCCAGTTGCATGTTATTTTACTAACCCTGCAAATGGTAAGATATCTTACAATATTAAATCACATCTCAGTAACTGTCACACGTGTATATCAGTATAACAGCATCTTACCTGTGAACCAGAACAGGGTCATCAGTACCACTGCAGGTATCATATCTGTCTCGAACTGGGGCTCTACTGAGCGAAACAAGTCTACTGTCATGAAGAGAGGACTGAATAGTAAGAAATACTGCTAGGCTTTCTGACTTCTATATCATTACTTCCTTACTTATATGATGTGACAAACCTTTAAGCAGATAAGATCAGTTAAACATACCCACCTACAGGAAACACTGACATTAGAAAAATTCCACAGGAAACTGCTGACAGAGCAGCAAAGTTACACATAGTGTGTGCTATAATATCACCTCTAACTTTCTACTGCTTGAGTTCACCTCTTATAGAATATTGGCTTAATGTTCCAGCACCTAAATATAAACAGTACCAGCACCCAAAATGAGTACTGATGAGGTCTCATGTTAGAGCAGGAGAAGGGGGGATGTGGTGTAGAAGCTAGAGGTCTGTTACCCAAGTCAACTCAACAGGCCTGATGCTATATGTCAGGGGCAGGCTGGGCTGGGCCAAGAGAGGAAAAGGTTACTGGTTATGATGACATCACTGGTGAGAAGTCAGTGATGAAAATATATTCAGCTGATTTAAATGTCAGTCTCTCTCACCCTCCTCCCCTGTCTCCTTCTACCAACTCAGTCTGTCAATAAGTCCTATCTCTCTCATCTCTCTCTCCCTCCTCCCCTGTCTCCTTCTACCAACCCAGTCTGTCAATAAGTCATATCTCTCTCTCATCTCTCTCTCCCTCCTCCCCTGTCTGCTTCTACCAACTCAGTCTGTCAATAAGTCATATCTTTCTCTCTCTCTCTCTCCCTCCTCCCCTGTCTGCTTCTACCAACTCAGTCTGTCAATAAGTCATATCTCTCTCTCATCTCTCTCTCCCTCCTCCCCTGTCTGCTTCTACAACTCAGTCTGTCAATAAGTCATATCTCTCTCTCTCATCTCTCTCTCCCTCCTCCCCGGTCTCCTTCTACCAACTCAGTCTGTCAATAAGTCATATCTCTCTCTCATCTCTCTCTCCCTCCTCCCCTGTCTCCTTCTACCAACCCAGTCTGTCAATAAGTCATATCTCTCTCTCATCTCTCTCTCTCTCCTCCCCTGTCTCCTTCTACCAACTCAGTCTTATCTCTCTCTCTCATCTCTCTCATCTCTCTCTCCTCCCCTGTCTCCTTCTACCAACTCAGTCTGTCAATAAGTCATATCTCTCTCTCATCTCTCTCTCCTCCCCTGTCTCCTTCTACCAACCCAGTCTGTCAATAAGTCCTATCTCTCTCTCTCTCTCTCTCTCTCTCTCTCTCTCTCTCATCTCTCTCTCCTCCCCTGTCTCCTTCTACCAACCCAGTCTCTCTCTCTCTCCTCCTGTCTCCTTCTACCAACCCAGTCTGTCAGTAAGAACTAAAGTCAGCAAAAAAAGAAACGTCCTCTCACTGTCAACTGCCTTTATTTTCAGCAAACTTAACATGCGTAAATATTTGTATGAACATAACAAGATTCAACAACTGAGACATAAACTGAACAAGTTCCACAGACATGTGACTAACAGAAATATAATATGTGTCCCTGAACAAAGGGGGGGTCAAAATCAAAAGGAACAGGCAGTATCAGGTGTGGCCACCAGCTGCATTAAGTACTGCAGTGCATTTCCTCATGGACTGCACCAGATTTACCAGTTATTGCTGTGGGATGTTACCCCACTCTTCCACAAAGGCACCTGCAAGTTCCCAGACATTTCTGGGGGGAATGGCCCTAGAATGCTAGAATGGGGAGGAGGACAATAAACAACAGAACGTATGGTGCTAGAATGGAGAGGAGTTCAGAAAATAACAGAATGTATGGTGCTAGAATGGAGAGGTCAATAAACAATATATTTAGATTCTCTTCACAACTAGACAGTTACAGTACATTTGACCTTAAAGTAAAATCCTAATTGTATATATACTTACCTATATAGACACACTTCCCAGGTTTGACAGAAAAAAACTTGCTACAAAGACTATTTTCCTGACTGTCTCTACTGATGGCCTCTAACAGCAGAATAAAATAAGTGGGATATTTAAACAGCACTGAAACAGAGTAGGTTGCTAGTTGACGATGTGTTGTAAATTGTTTCAATGCTGCCGTCTACAGATCTTCTAATGTATTGTAATACCACATGTACCAATACAGTAGAATAGACAGGGACACTGTGTAATGATACAATGACCCTCCATCCAATGTTCTGCTGCTGTTGTGCAACATTGTGACGCCACTGACATGTTTACAGGTTGCCATGCCGACGAAAGAGAAGGTGTTTTCATTCTGTAACAAGGCCTTCACTTCAGTCTGGATGGCTGGTTGGCTGCAGACAGGTTACACAGTATCAGTGGAGGTGTTAGGCTGTTTCTGCTCTCCTCCCAACTACTAATGGAATTGTCCTGCCAATGCAACGTCTGAAAATGTATCCAGTCACTACTGTAAGTCTCTCTGGATAAGAGCGTCTGCTAAATGACTCACATGTTCAATGTAATGTTCAGTTTGACAATATCAATGGAATAGACCAAAGCAGAGCCATGTATTTAGATATGAACAGATATCTCGATTGAGGATAATGTCAGTATTTAGCTACGTTATTAGCTGTTTTGCTCACCAAAGGTGGAACAAAGTGAAACTGTTGATGTCAAAGCCTCAGTTCCGGGAGAGTAGTGGGTGAAACCATTCACCTCAGGAAAAAGGGTGATATAAATTACGTTTCCTTTCATTATGTGTTACTGAATTCATTAAAATATTTGCTGCCATTGTAGTAAGGTTGGTAATACGAGAGGTCTTCAGACCTACCATTTTTGTATAATTTTCTTTGAAAGAACAACTAGTGTGTTTTGAGTGCTTCTCCCCTATTTGGGAAGTTGGTCTGCCCGCTCCTCAGTCTGACAGATATTCTGAGAGCAGGTTCGAGTCCTCTTCCTCTGTACATAAAAACTGTTTCAAACTGTATAACACAATAGTGGTTTTGGAAAACTGGTTCATATATCCTAAAGTCAATAGCGAATGTGGCTCTGTAGATATTTATTTAGCCGTTCATGAATTGAAGACCTATTTCAGCCAGTTAACCAAGTTGTTGCTGTCTTAGCTAGCCGTGTTAATGACGAGCTAACGAGCACCGTTGGTCTCTGCACTACAATGTCACGCTAGTTATTACCAGCAGGTGATTTACTAGCAGGTGACTTATTGAAATATTAAGTTAATGTTTATTTTCTTACTACCGTAAAAGGTTTATATAAAAGGGTTGTACTTGTGCTCTGTATTTATGGATTAATATCACTTCACATTGAGGGTTTGAATCACTAACGTTACTGTTGTTCCTATCTAACAGATATCTTGTGTCCTACCTAACCATGTATCACTACTGTTGTTCCTATCTAACAGATATCTTGTGTCCTACCTAACCATGTATCACTACTGTTGCTCCTATCTAACAGATATATTGTGTCCTACCTAACCATGTATCACTACTGTTGTTCCTATCTAACAGATATATTGTGTCCTACCTAACCATGTATCACTACTGTTGCTCCTATCTAACAGATATCTTGTGTCCTACCTAACCATGTATCACTACTGTTGCTATTATATTACTGAACAGTACAGCTTGGGTTGGTCTACTATTATCCTACTGAACAGTACAGCTTGGGTTGGTCTACTATTATCCTACTGAACAGTACAGCTTGGGTTGGTCTACTATTATCCTACTGAACAGTACAACTTGGGTTGGTCTACTATTATCCTACTGAACAGTACAGCTTGGGTTGGTCTACTATTATCCTACTGAACAGTACAGCTTGGGTTGGTCTACTATTATCCTACTGAACAGTACAGCTTGGGTTGGTCTACTATTATCCTACTGAACAGTACAGCTTGGGTTGGTCTACTATTATCCTACTGAACAGTACAGCTTGGGTTGGTCTACTATTATCCTACTGACCAGTACAGCTTTGGTTGGTCTACTATTATCCTACTGAACAGTACAGCTTGGGTTGGTCTACTATTATCCTACTGAACAGTACAGCTTGGGTTGGTCTACTATTATCCTACTGAACAGTACAGCTTGGGTTGGTCTACTATTATCCTACTGAACAGTACAGCTTGGGTTGGTCTACTATTATCCTACTGAACAGTACAGCTTGGGTTGGTCTACTATTATCCTACTGAACAGTACAGCTTGGGTTGGTCTACTATTATCCTACTGAACAGTACAGCTTGGGTTGGTCTACTATTATCCTACTGAACAGTACAGCTTGGGTTGGTCTATTATCCTACTGAACAGCACAGCTTGAGTTGGTCTACTATTATCCTACTGAACAGTACAGCTTGGGTTGGTCTACTATTATCCTACTGAACAGTACTACTTGGGTTGGTCTACTATTATCCTACTGAACAGTACTACTTGGGTTGGTCTACTATTATCCTACTGAACAGTACCACTTGGGTTGGTCTACTATTATCCTACTGAACAGTACAGCTTGGGTTGGTCTACTATTATCCTACTGAACAGTACAGCTTGGGTTGGTCTACTATTATCCTACTGACCAGTACCACTTGGGTTGGTCTACTATTATCCTACTGAACAGTACAGCTTGGGTTGGTCTACTATTATCCTACTGAACAGTACCACTTGGGTTGGCCTACTATTATCATACTGAACAGTACCACTTGGGTTGGTCTACTATTATCCTACTGAACAGTACCACTTGGGTTGGTCTACTATTATCATACTGAACAGTACCACTTGGGTTGGTCTACTATTATCCTACTGAACAGTACAGCTTGGGTTGGTCTACTATTATCCTACTGAACAGTACCACTTGGGTTGGCCTACTATTATCATACTGAACAGTACCACTTGGGTTGGTCTACTATTATCCTACTGAACAGTACCACTTGGGTTGGTCTACTATTATCCTACTGAACAGTACAGCTTGGGTTGGTCTACTATTATCATACTGAACAGTACCACTTGAGTTGGTCTACTATTATCCTACTGAACAGTACAGCTTGGGTTGGTCTACTATTATCATACTGAACAGTACAGCTTGGGTTGGTCTACTATTATCCTACTGAACAGTACCACTTGGGTTGGTCTACTATTATCCTACTGAACAGTACAGCTTGGGTTGGTCTACTATTATCCTACTGAACAGTACAGCTTGGGTTGGTCTACTATTATCCTACTGAACAGTACAGCTTGGGTTGATCTACTATTATCCTACTGAACAGTACAGCTTGGGTTGGTCTACTATGATCCTACTGAACAGTACAGCTTGGGTTGGTCTACTATTATCCTACTGAACAGTACCACTTGGGTTGGCCTGTAACAAGTAATTAAAGAGTAAAAAGTAATTAAAGAGCAACAGTAAAATAACAATAGCAGGACTATATACAGGTCAGTACTGGCTCTCCAGAGAAGACAGGCTATGTGCCCACAACCCACAACATGAGGTGGAAACTGAGATGCACTTCCTATCCTCCTGCCAAATGTATGACCAGTTAATTCATACTGTATGTTGTAGTCTGTCCAAGAGGGGAATCACACAGACTGATCTCAGTTAATTCATACTGTATGTTGTAGTCTGTCCAAAAGGGGAATCACACAGACTGATCTCAGTTCATTCATACTGTATGTTGTAGTCTGTCTAATAATTAAATCACACAAGCCTGACAGCCTGTAATTTTAATAAAAACATTCAGTTGATTACATGGCAGTTTAGAGAGCAACATCAAAACAACAATCTACATCATAATCAATAATCAATATCATAACATTTATAATCAATAACATCTCTATACTACTAACAACATAACACTAATCTACATCATAATCAAAATCATAACGTTTATAATCAATAACATCATGAGAGGTAAACAACAACAAACCCCTTTATTAAAAACATTTTCAAAATACAAAGAATGAACAGATGATTATAATAATAGCTGGACTAATAATGGAAACACTTCAAGATAAAGAATCTAAGAGACACTAAATAAGATAAAGAATCTAAGAGACACTAAATAAGATAAATAATCTAAGAGACACTAAATAAGGTAAAGAATCTAAGAGACACTAAATAAGATAAAGAATCTAAGAGACACTAAATAAGATAAAGAATCTAAGAGACACTAAATAAGATAAAGAATCTAAGAGACACTAAATAAGATAAAGAATCTACGAGACACTAAATAAGATGAAGAATCTAAGAGACACTAAATAAGATAAAGAATCTAAGAGACACTAAATAAGGTAAAGAATCTAAGAGACACTAAATAAGATAAAGAATCTAAGAGACACTAAATAAGATAAAGAATCTAAGAGACACTAAATAAGATAAAGAATCTAAGAGACACTAAATAAGATAAAGAATCTAAGAGACACTAAATAAGATAAAGAATCTAAGAGACACTAAATAAGACAAAAAAAATAAAGATAAGAAGCAATACTGGAACATGAAACAGACGTAATTAAGCTGCTCTCTTAAAATAATTAAAAACCGATTGTTACCAAAATCCCATGTTAACAAAACCCCATGTTCCCCCAAACCCCATGTTCCCCCAAACCCCATGTTCCCCCAAACCCCATGTTACCCAAAACCCCATGTTACCCAAAATCCCATGTTACCCAAAATCCCATGTTACCAAAACCCCATGTTATCCAAAACCCCATGTTACCCAAAACCCCAAGTTACCAAAACCCCAAGTTACCAAAACCCCATGTTACCCAAACCCCATGTTACCCAAACCCCATGTTACCCAAAACCCCATGTTACCCAAAACACCATGTTACCCAAAACACCATGTTACCCAAAACCCCATGTTACCAAAACCCCATGTTACCCAGAAACCCATGTTACCCAGAACCCCATGTTTCTCTGGTGTTAAAAACCAAACTAAATGAATAATGGTGGTTGCAGTCACTCCTTTTAGATTTCTTCCAAGGTTCTAGAAAGAGAAACTAATTCTGAACTTGTTATTAAAATTAGAACCACTTCGGGTTTGTCACCACATTTTAAACACCAGTCCACTGCTGACCATCGATTTAAAACAGAAAACTGACCTAAGATCAGCATGTAGGGTCAGCGTAAATTTTACTCCTACTCTGTCCCCTGGGCTGCTCTCTCCTCTCCCGGTCCAGCTTCAGCTCTGGAGCTCAGAGAGACCATCTCCATGGCATTGACATAAAGATCCATGCTGCTCACCCTGTTCACTCTCTTCTGCCTCCTGGTGGGCTAGGGAGACACAGCACCAACAGTCAGACATTTACTCTCTAGTATCTCCATTCTCTCTCCCTCCCCCTCACCCCCTCTCCCTCTCCCTCTAGTTTAAATGACTTGTAACATCTGAGTAAACGTCTTTACCTTGTAGTACAGGTAGGAAGTGGTGATGGCTGTCAGTAGGATCAGCAGCACTACAACGTGTCTGATGATGAAGGCTGGTAGAGGAGAGGCTGCAAACAGAAACACCTTTGATGAAGGGACTGGTCATCATCACATAGATCTGTGGGAAATCTGTCAATGACAAAGTCATAAGTCTGGTTCATGTTCAGTTACCTGTGATGGTGAGGGAGAGGAGCTCACTCTCAGAGGAGAAGTTATGAGAGAAAACATAATTCTCATAAACACAGCTGTAGTTCCCTTGGTGGGAGTCATCTGCAGCAGGGAAGAGGAAGGCAGCAGAGTGATTGACAGCTGGCTGGGTCTGGGTTCTGTTGGAGCCGGTGAACGTGAGGAGGAAGGAGCCTCCTGGGTACTGTGGCTGAGTGGAGCAGGTGATGGTGAAGTTGTAGCCCCTGAACATCTCAGGCCCCTGGTGGCCCCTGGAGACCCCTCCCATTGGGTCAGTCAGGAAGATATCAGGCTGGACCAGGAGATCTGTAACAATAAAAGAGAACAAGAAAAACCTCTTCAACTAGTTTCCTATAGATATGACAATAACATCAGCATGTAACAGTGCCAGCCACCCTCCCTCACAGGGCAACATGAGTAGTGGGCCTACAGTCACTGAGACAACATATGTTGATATCAGGCTTAAGCAGGACATCTGGAACAAGAGGAGAGAAAAAGAAAACGTAGCTCCTCAACTACTTTCCTCATTTAGATGTGACAATAACATGACATGTGACAGTGGTAGTGAGTAGAGACGTTCACTGAGATAACACTGAAATACAAAAGCATTCTGGGATATTTAAGGTGTATTTGATTCCTACTTGACTGAGTGATCTATTTAGTAAAGCAGACTGACAAGTTAAACAGTCATCATGAGAGGTGCAGAGGAAGTTGTATGAATGAAGGAAATCAGTTGAATATAATTATAATATGTTGATATTTCCTGAGCAGATCACTGTGAGTCCAGGAAGGAGATATAATACATGGACTAAACTATGTGGAACTCAGCAGTGAGTTTTACAACAGAGGATTATTTTTACGCTCCACGTGGTTCAACACTCGGCGGTCCGTTCTGTGAGCTTGTGTTGTCTACCACTTCACGGCTGAGCCGTTGTTGCTCCTAGACGTGCAACTTTGAAATTCACTGACATCTTCAGGAAGGACATTTTACTGCTGATATTTGTCTATGGAGATTGCATGGCCGTGTGCTCGATTTTATACACCTGTCAGGTGTGGCTGAAATAGCCAAATCCACTAAAGTCCACATACTTTTGGCCATATAGTGTATTTTGTTATTACCTGAGCAGATCACGGTGAGTCCAGGACGGAGATCATATGTTCTTCTACACTCCCTCAGTGAAGACTCAGACCCAGGACAGAAAACTCTAATCCCTCTAGTGGTGTTTCCAGGTAGTACTGAAACAGCGGAACCACAACCCAGCTGTCTACACACTACTGCAGCTACATCCTCCTGATTCCTGTCAGCTCCCACAGTCCACCACTCTCCCTGGTCGTACCACTCCACTCCACCAGCACAGCGACTGCCTCCTCCCACCAGCCTCACATCATCAGGCTCTGAGAAAATAAAAGAGAGAGACAGTAATCTTACTATTTTCTCAATTAAAACACACCTATATTGCCTCTCATATTCTTCACTCCAGGTGAGAAACAATGTTGACTGAGTGACAAACTGTTTCTTACCTGAGCAGGTGAGTCCAACAGCATTACCAGGTGGGCAGGTGTTGTTTTCTCTGTCTGAGGTGTCACAGTACAGGAGAAGGGACTCTTTGCCTTTACACTGGAACTCTTTATCCCAGGTCTGACCCTCACCTTCTCCATAGAGCCCCCCCTGTAGAGCTGCAGGAGCCCCACAGCCAACATCCCTACAGACTACCTCTGCATCCTGCCGGTCAAAGTCAGCTTCACACACTGAGGCCCAGGACTGATTGGACTTCACCTCCACTCTCCCAGAGCAGAGACCAGCTCCATCCACAAGCCGCACAGACTCTGGAGAAAAAGAGTTGGTTGAACAATCAATCAGTTTTGTTGATGACACTGTCAAGGACTAAACACAAGTATGTTGGATAAAAGATTGTAGTTTGCTATGTTTGATACTGTAAGAGGTAGAAATGGGTTCTTAGTCACTCAGGATCGGGTTGGGAATAATGCAGGCAGGAGACAGGAATAAGTTCACTTCACTTTATAGAAAATAAACAGCTGGACATCCATCAGGCAGCTTCACTTCAGTACCATCTGATCTACAAGGTCTGATGCTGTATGTCAGGGTCAGGATGGGCCAAGAGTAGAAAAGGTTACTGGTTATGATGACATCACTGGTGAGAGCTTAGTGATAAAAATATATTCTCTCTCCATCTTCCTCTTCCTCTCCTCCTCTCTTTGTGACAGTGGTAGTGAGTAGAGACGTTCAATGAGATAACACTCAAATGCAAAAGCATTCTGGGATATTTAAGTTGTATTTGATTCCTACTTGACTGAGTGATCTATTTAGTAAAGCAGACTGACAAGCTAAACAGTCATCATGAGAGGTGCAGAGGAAGTTGTATGAATGAAGGAAATCAGTTGAATATAATTATAATATGTTGATATTTCCTGAGCAGATCACTGTGAGTCCAGGAAGGAGATATAATACATGGACTAAAGTATGTGGAACTCAGCAGTGAGTTTTACAACAGAGGATTATTTTTACGCTCTACGTGGTTCAGCACTCGGCGGTCCGTTCTGTGAGCTTGTGTTGTCTACCACTTCACTGCTGAGCCGTTGTTTCTCCTAGACATGCCACTTTGAAAGTCACCGAGATCTTCAGGAAGGACATTTTACTGCCAATGTTTGTCTTTGGAGATTGCATGGCTGTGTGCTCAATTTTATACACCTGTCAGCAACAGGTGTGACTGAAATAGCCGAATCCACTAAAGTCCCCTTACTGTTGGCAATATAGTGTATCTTGTTATTACCTGAGCAGATCACTGTGAGTCCAGGATGGAGATCATAACCTCTGAGACATTCCCTCAGTGAAGACTCAGACCCAGAACAGGACACTAAAAACCCTTTAGCAGTGTGTCCAGGAAGTACTGAAACATTGGAGCCACAACCCAGCTGTCTACACACTACTGCAGCTACATGCTTCTGGTCCCAGCCAGCTCCCACAATCCTCCACTCTCCCTGGTCGTACCGCTCAACTACACCAACACAGCGACTGCCTCCTCCCACCAGCCTCACATCAACACGCTCTGAGAAAAGAAAAGAGAGAGACAGTAATCTTACTATTTTCTCACTAAAACACACCTATATTGTCTCTCATATTCTTCACTCCAGGTGAGATTGAGTGACAAACTGTTTCTTACCTGAGCAGGTGAGTCCAACAGCATTACCAGGTAGGCAGGTGTTGTTCTCTCTGTCTGAGGTGTCGCAGTCCAGGAGACGGGCCTCTTTGCCTTTACACTGGAACTCTTTATCCCAGGTCTGACCCTCACCTTCTCCATAGAGCCCCCCCTGTAGAGATGCAGGAGCCCTACAGCCAAGATCCCTACAGACTACCTCTGCATCCTGCCGGTCAAAGTCAGCTTCACACACTGAGGCCCAGGACTGATTGGACTTCACCTCCACTCTCCCAGAGCAGAGACCAGCTCCATCCACAAGCCGCACAGACTCTGGAGAAAAAGAGTTGGTTGAACATTCAATCAGTTTGTTGATGACACTGTCAAGGACTAAATACAAATATGTTGGATAAAAGATAGTAGTTTGCTATGTTTGATACTGTAAGAGGTAGAAATGGGTTCTTAGTCACTCAGGATAGGGTTGGGAATAATGCAGGCAGGAGACAGGAATAAGTTCACTTCACTTTATAGAAAATAAACAGCTGGACATCCATCAGGCAGCTTCACTTCAGTACCATCTGAACTACAATGATCTGCCCATGAACATCTCCCATAAACCAATATGACAAACACAAATATAATGTTTAAATACATCTGACATCTCTCCCTCTATTTAAATGAAATAAAAACACATAAAACATGATACATGGTAATATTGTATAATGTACAAATACATCTCTCAATATGACCAGTCTCTTACCTGAACAGGTCACATGATGATAATATCCACCATTACAGAAACCAGGTCCTCCATTGATGTTGTTACACTCTCTAATAGTAGACTCATGTCCCCTACAACCACCCAGTCTGACTCCTCTTCTTCTTCTATATTCAACCAGAACTCTATATTCAGCTACAACATTCCCACAGTCCAGCTCTCTACACATAATCTTAGTCTCACTTATCATTCTCCTCCAACTATTACAAAGACCCAACCACTCTCCTCTGTAGAAGACTTCCACTATCCCAGAACAGGAAGTGGTCCCATTCACCAGTCTGACTGATTGTTCAGCTGTAAACAGCAGAGAGGAAAACACAGTGGTGAGGACAGATGATGACAGTGATTCTGTTATTCTAACAGCAGTAATGCTTTGTGGTTGACAAGTATTAGTAGTTCCATAAAACACAACTTGTTATTGGGTTTTAGAATAGTTTGTATGGACACATGAATTTCTCCATGTGGGATAATAAAGTTGACTAATATTGAACTGCTATAATCACTGTAGATTTATACTCTACCTACCTGGTGGACTGACACTTTGAGCCTGGAGATCTGAGGAGAAAGAGAGAGACAGAGGAGAAAGAGAGAGAAAATGAACATCAACATGACCTTTCATGATGTGATGGGAAGACAGTCTTATTATGAGGTTTCACATGTGTTTGGTTACATTGTGCCCATGTTCTTCTGAGTGATAAAACAGCAAACATTAAGAGACCCACATATATAATAAATATACTATATTCATATGCTTTTAGTACTAACACATGAATCATATCATGTTTGCAGGTCATGAGTTGTTTTGAGCCCCCCCTCTCCTCTCCTTCCCCCTCTTCTCCTCCCCTCTTCTCCCCCTTCCCATCTCATCTTCTCCCCCTCTCCTTTTATCTAATCTTCTCCTTTCTTCTCCTCTTCCTTTCCTCTCCTCCCCCTCTCCTTCCTCCTACCCTCCTCCCCTCCCGTCCTTCCCCTCTTCTCCCCCTCTCGTCCCACTCTCCTTCCCCCTACCCTCCTACCTTATTATTATCTATCCTGATGTCTAGTCACTTTACCCTGCCTTCATGTACATATCTACCTCAAATACCTTATTATTATTATCTATCCTGATGTCTAGTCACTTTACCCTGCCTTCATGTACATATCTACCTCAAATACCTTATTATTATCTATCCTGATGTCTAGTCACTTTACCCTGCCTTCATGTACATATTGGTGCATTAGGAAAGTATTCAGACCCCTTATCTTTTCAAATTTTGTTACTTTATAACCTTATTCTAATATTAATTTAAAAACAATCGTCATCAATCTACACACAATACCCCATAATTACATCACAGTACCCCATAATTACATCACAATACCCCATAATTACATCACATTACCCCATAACGACATCACAATACCCCATAATTACATCACAATACCCCATAATTACATCACAATACCCCATAATTACATCACAATACCCCATAATGACATCACAATACCCCATAATTACATCACATTACCCCATAACGACATCACAATACCCCATAATTACATCACAATACCCCATAATTACATCACATTACCCCATAACGACATCACAATACCCCATAATTACATCACAATACCCCATAATTACATCACAATACCCCATAATGACACAGAAAAAACAGGTATTTAGAATCTTTTGCTAATTTATTAGAAATAAAAAACAGAAAAACACTATCGTTCAACAGTTTGGTGTCACTTAGAAATGTCCTTGTTTTTGAAGGAAAAGCACATTTGTTGTCCATTAAAATAACATCAATTTGATCAGAAATACAGTGTAGAGATTGTAAATGTTGTAAATGACTATTGTAGATGGAAACAACACATTTTTTATGGAATATCTACAGAGGCCAATTATCAGCAACCATCACTCCTGTGTTCCAATGGCACGTTGTGTTAGCTAATCCAAGTTTATAATTTTAAAAGGCTAATTGATCATTAGAAAATACTTTTGCAATTATGTTATCATAGCTGAAAACTGTTGTTCTGATTAAAGAAGCAATAAAACTGTCCTTGTTTAGACTAGTTGGTGTCTGGAGCATCAGCATTTGTGCGTTCGATTACAGGCTCAAAATGGCAAGAAACAAATAACTTTCTTCTGAAACTCATCAGACTATTCTTGTTCTGAGAAATGAAGGCTATTCCATGTGAGAAATTGTCAAGAAACTGAAGATCTCGTACAACGCTGTGTACTACTCCATTCACAGAACAGCGCAAATTGGCCCTAACCAGAACAGAAAGAGGAGTGGGAGGCCTCAGTGCACAACTGAGCAAGAGGACAAGTACATTAGAGTGCCTAGTTAGAGAAACAGAAGCCTCACAAGTCCTCAACTGGCAGCTTCATTAAATAGTACCCGCAAAACACCAGTCTCAACGTCAACAGTGAAGAGACGACTCCGGGATGCTGGCCTTCTAGGCAGAATTCCTCTGTCCAGTGTCTGTGTTATTTTGCCCATCTTAATCTTTTATTTCTATTGGCCAGTCTGAGATATGGCTTTTTCTTTGTAACTCTGCCTTCAAGACTCTTGCTAGAGCTGGTCGACCGGCCAAACTGAGTAATCGGGGAAGAAGGGCCTTGGTCAGGGAGGTGACCAAGAACCCGATGGTCACCCTGACAGAGCTCCAGTGTTCCTCTGTGGAGATGAGAGAACCTTCCAGAAGGACAACAATCTCTGCAGAACTCCACAAATCAGGCCGTTATGGTAGAATGGACAGACGGAAGCCACTCCTCAGTAAAAGGAACATGACCGCCCTCTTGGAGTTTGCCAAAAGGTGCCACAAGGCACCTAAAGACTCTCAGACCATGAGAAACAAGATCCTCTGGTCTGAAGAAACCAACATTCTTTGGCCTGAATGATAAGCGTCACATCTGGAGGAAACCTGGCATGAATAATGTAATATATTTCAGTTGCTTATTTTTTATTTTTTTTACAAATTTGCAAACATTTCTAAAAACTGGTTTTTGGTTTGCTATTATGGGGTATAGTGATGTCAGTATGGGGTATAGTGAGGTATAGTGAGGTCATTATGAGGTATTGTAATGTCATTATGGGGTATTGTGATGTCATTATGGGGTTTAGTGATGTCATTATGGGGTATTGTGATGTCATTATTGGGTATAGTGATGTCATTGTGGGGTTTAGTGATGTCATTATGGGGTATAGTGATGTCATTATGGGGTATTGTGATGTCATTATGGGGTATAGTGATGTCATTATGGGATATAGTGATGTCATTATGGGGTATTGTGATGTCATTATGGGGTATAGTGATGTCATTATGGGGTATTGTGATGTCATTATGAGATATAGTGATGTCATTATGGGATATAGTGATGTCATTATGGGGTATAGTGATGTCATTATGGGATATAGTGATGTCATTATGGGGTATAGTGATGTCATTATGGGGTATAGTGTGTAGACTAAGGGGGGAAATAAACAATATAATTAATTTTGGAATAAGGCTGTAAAATATCAAAATGTGTTAAAAGTCAAGATGTCTGAATACTTTCTGAATGCACTTTATCACAACCAGTAAATGTTCAACTTGAATTCAAATCTTTTATCATCTACAATGTTGATTTACTGTCATTGCATTTCAAATTGCTACACTTGATCAACAAGTTTAGTTTTATTTCATAACATTTATGATTTTGTCAATTTCATTATTGTCTTGGGGATGTTTCATAGTATTTCTGATTATCTTTTAACTTACCAGAACCAAGGAACCATTTTGTTTCACAGAAAACCACAGAACCACTACAGCAATATAGGCCTACAGTTACGTTCGTTGAAAGATGGATTAGACCAAGGTGCAGCGTGAATATAAATATAGGCCTACTGTTACGTTCGTTGAAAGATGGATTAGACCAAGGTGCAGCGTGAATATGAATATAGGCCTACTGTTACGTTCGTTGAAAGATGGATTAGACCAAGGTGCAGCGTGGATATAAATATAGGCCTACTGTTACGTTCGTTGAAAGATGGATTAGACCAAGGTGCAGCGTGAATATAAATATAGGCCTACTGTTACGTTCGTTGAAAGATGGATTAGACCAAGGTGCAGCGTGGATATAAATATAGGCCTACTGTTACGTTCGTTGAAAGATGGATTAGACCAAGGTGCAGCGTGGATATAAATATAGGCCTACTGTTACGTTCGTTGAAAGATGGATTAGACCAAGGTGCAGCGTGGATATAAATATAGGCCTACTGTTACGTTCGTTGGAAGATGGATTAGACCAAGGTGCAGCGTGGATATAAATATAGGCCTACTGTTACGTTCATTGAAAGATGGATTAGACCAAGGTGCAGCGTGGATATAAATATAGGCCTACTGTTACGTTCGTTGAAAGATGGATTAGACCAAGGTGCAGCGTGGATATAAATATAGGCCTACTGTTACGTTCGTTGAAAGATGGATTAGACCAAGGTGCAGTGTGGATATAAATATAGGCCTACTGTTACGTTCGTTGAAAGATGGATAGGACAAGGTGCAGCGTGAATATAAATATAGGCCTACTGTTACGTTCGTTGAAAGATGGATAGGACAAGGTGCAGCGTGAATATAAATATAGGCCTACTGTTACGTTCGTTGAAAGATGGATTAGACCAAGGTGCAGCGTGGATATAAATATAGGCCTACTGTTACGTTCGTTGAAAGATGGATTAGACCAAGGTGCAGCGTGAATATAAATATAGGCCTACTGTTACGTTCGTTGAAAGATGGATTAGACCAAGGTGCAGCGTGGATATAAATATAGGCCTACTGTTACGTTTGTTGAAAGATGGATTAGACCAAGGTGCAGCATGAATATAAATATAGGCCTACTGTTACGTTCGTTGAAAGATGGATTAGACCAAGGTGCAGCGTGAATATAAATATAGGCCTACTGTTACGTTCGTTGAAAGATGGATTAGACCAAGGTGCAGCGTGGATATAAATATAGGCCTACTGTTACGTTCGTTGAAAGATGGATAGGACAAGGTGCAGCGTGGATATAAATATAGGCCTACTGTTACGTTCGTTGAAAGATGGATAGGACAAGGTGCAGCGTGGATATAAATATAGGCCTACTGTTACGTTCGTTGAAAGATGGATAGGACAAGGTGCAGCGTGGATATAAATATAGGCCTACTGTTACGTTCGTTGAAAGATGGATAGGACAAGGTGCAGCGTGAATATAAATATAGGCCTACTGTTACGTTCGTTGAAAGATGGATAGGACAAGGTGCAGCGTGAATATAAATATAGGCCTACTGTTACGTTCGTTGAAAGATGGATTAGACCAAGGTGCAGCGTGGATATAAATATAGGCCTACTGTTACGTTCGTTGAAAGATGGATTAGACCAAGGTGCAGCGTGGATATAAATATAGGCCTACTGTTACGTTCGTTGAAAGATGGATTAGACCAAGGTGCAGCGTGGATATAAATATAGGCCTACTGTTACGTTCGTTGAAAGATGGATTAGACCAAGGTGCAGCGTGGATATAAATATAGGCCTACTGTTACGTTCGTTGAAAGATGGATTAGACCAAGGTGCAGCGTGGATATAAATATAGGCCTACTGTTACGTTCGTTGAAAGATGGATTAGACCAAGGTGCAGCGTGGATATAAATATAGGCCTACTGTTACGTTCGTTGAAAGATGGATTAGACCAAGGTGCAGCGTGAATATAAACATAGGCCTACTGTTACGTTTGTTGAAAGATGGATTAGACCAAGGTGCAGCGTGAATATAAATATAGGCCTACTGTTACGTTCGTTGAAAGATGGATTAGACCAAGGTGCAGCGTGGTAGGCGTACATCATACATTTATTAAATGATCACCAAAAAACAAGAAAGATAAACGACACGTAAAGTTTTGTAGCGCTAACACAGCAACTATACAAAAACAAGATCCCACAATCTAAGGTGGGAAAAAGGGCTGCCTAAGTATGATCCCCAATCAGAGACAACGATAAACAGCTGCCTCTGATTGGGAACCATACTAGACCAACAAAGAAATAGAAACATAGATATACAAAAACTAGAGTACCCACCCTAGTCACACCCTGGCCTAATCAAATAGAGAATAAACAAGGGAGAGAGTTGAGTTATGTACTAGACTGGTGGGTGTCAGGGAGAGAGTTGAGTTATGTACTAGACTGGTGATTTATAAGCCTAAAACCGAGATTATAAGAAGACACCTTTGTTTCATCACAAAACCAGAGAGCAACATCTGTCCAGTGAAGTCCACAAAACATATTACCTGTAACAAACAGATACATGACCTACAGCAGGTCAAGCAAGGTCATGTTTCTGAATATGATGTGGCTGTAAACTCAATCGTTATACCTTTCCTATTGTGTGTGTGTGTGTGTGTGTGTGTGTGTGTGTTTGTGTGTGTGTGTGTGTGTGTGTGTGTGTGTGTGTGTGTGTGTGTGTGTGTGTGTGTGTGTGTGTGTGTGTGTGTGTGTGTGTGTGTGTGTGTGTGTGTGTGTGTGTGTGTGTGTGTGTGTGTGTGTGTGTGTGTGTGTGTGTGTGTGTGTGTGTGTGTGTGTGTGAGTGAGTAGAAAACACATGTTGACTCCTCATGGGCAACGATGTGCCAGGCCAGCTAGTTAACATTAACCTACTACATCTAGCTACATGTTGAACTTCCATCCTGTCAGGCCAGCTAGTTAACATTAACCTACTACATTTAGCTACATGTTGAACTTCCATCCTGTCAGGCCAGCTAGTTAACATTAACCTACTACATCTAGCTACATGTTGAACTTCCATCCTCTCAGGCCAGCTAGTTAACATTAACCTACTACATCTAGCTACATGTTGAACCTCCATCCTCTCAGGCCAGCTAGTTAACATTAGCCTACTACATCTAGCTACAGTACATGTTGAACTTCCATCCTGTCAGGCCAGCTAGTTAACATTAGCCTACTACATCTAGCTACAGTACATGTTGAACCTCCATCCTCTCAGGCCAGCTAGTTAACATTAGCCTACTACATCTAGCTACAGTACATGTTGAACCTCCATCCTCTCAGGCCAGCTAGTTAACATTAGCCTACTACATCTAGCTACAGTACATGTTGAACTTCCATCCTCTCAGGCCAGCTAGTTAACATTAGCCTACTACATCTAGCTACAGTACATGTTGAACTTCCATCCTGTCAGGCCAGCTAGTTAACATTAGCCTACTACATCTAGCTACATGTTGAACTTCCATCCTCTCAGGCCAGCTAGTTAACATTAGCCTACTACATCTAGCTACATGTTGAACTTCCATCCTGTCAGGCCAGCTAGTTAACATTAACCTACTACATCTAGCTACATGTTGAACCTCCATCCTGTCAGGCCAGCTAGTTAACATTAACCTACTACATCTAGCTACATGTTGATCTTCCATCCTGTCAGGCCAGCTAGTTAACATTAGCCTACTACATCTAGCTACAGTACATGTTGAACCTCCATCCTCTCAGGCCAGCTAGTTAACATTAACCTACTACATCTTGCTACATTTTGAACTTCCATCCTCTCAGGCCAGCTAGTTAACATTAGCCTACTTCATCTAGCTACATGTTGAACTTCCATCCTCTCAGGCCAGCTAGTTAACATTAGCCTACTACATCTAGCTACATGTTGAACTTCCATCCTGTTAGGCCAGCTAGTTAACATTAGCCTACTACATCTAGCTACATGTTGAACCTCCATCCTCTCAGGCCAGCTAGTTAACATTAACCTACCACATCTAGCTACATGTTGAACTTCCATCCTCTCAGGCCAGCTAGTTAACATTAACCTACTACATCTAGCTACATGTTGAACCTCCATCCTGTCAGGCCAGCTAATTAACATTAACCTACTACATCTAGCTACATGTTGAACCTCCATCCTCTCAGGCCAGCTAGTTAACATTAACCTACTACATCTAGCTACATGTTGAACCTCCATCCTGTCAGGCCAGGGCCACAACGTATGAATTTCAAATCAAATCAAATGTTATTAGTCACATGTAGGTAGAGTTATTATAGTCACATGTAGTTAGAGTTATTATAGTCACATGTAGGTAGAGTTATTATAGTCACATGTAGGTAGAGTTATTATAGTCACATGTAGGTAGAGTTATTATAGTGACATGTAGGTAGAGTTATTATAGTCACATGTAGGTAGAGTTATTATAGTCACATGTAGGTAGAGTTATTATAGTCACATGTAGGTAGAGTTATTATAGTGACATGTAGGTAGAGTTATTATAGTGACATGTAGGTAGAGTTATTATAGTCACATGTAGGTAGAGTTATTATAGTGACATGTAGGTAGAGTTATTATAGTGACCATGCACACATAGATGACAACAGGGAGTAGCAGTGGTGTAAGGGGGGGGGGGGGGGGGGGCAATGCAAATAGTCTTGGTAGCCATTTGACTAGATGTTCAGGAGTCTTATGGCTTCTTATGGAGGTAGAAGCTGTTTAGAAGCCTCTTGAACCTAGACTTAGTGCTCTGGTACTGCTTGCCGTGCGGTAGCAGAGAGAACAGTCTATGACTGGGGTGGCTGGGGTATTTGACATGTTTTAGGGCCTTCCTCTGACACCGCCTGGTATAGAGGTCCTGGATGGCAGGAAGCTTGGCCCCAGTGATGTACTGGGCTTTCCTCTGACACTGCCTGGTATAGAGGTCCTGGATGGCAGGAAGCTTGGCCCCAGTGATGTACTGGGCTTTCCTCTGACACTGCCTGGTATAGAGGTCCTGGATGGCAGGAAGCTTGGCCCCAGTGATGTACTGGGCTTTCCTCTGACACTGCCTGGTATAGAGATCCTGGATGGCAGGGAGCTGGGCCCCAGTGATGTACTGGGCCGTACGCACTACCCTCTATAGTGTCATGCGGTCGAAGGCCGAGCAGTTGCCATACCAGGCAGTGATGTAACCCATCAGGATGCTCTCGATGGTGCAGCTGTAGAACCTTTTGAGGATCTGAGGACCCATGCCAAATCTTTTCAGTCTCCTGAGGGGAAATAGGTTTTGTCGTGCCCTCTTCACAACTGTCTTGGTGTGCTTAGACCATGTTAGTTTGTTGGTAATGTGGACACCAAGGAACTTGAAGCTCTCAACCTGCTCCATTGCAGGTTGAATTTGTGGCTGGATCAGAATCTCTGTTATAATCATTGTCCAGTACAGAGAATAAAAACAACAAGTCCAACTCCCTCCACCCATGGCTAAATTAGGAAAGTGATTATTTTAGCTAGCTAGACAACAACACAATGAGATGCATTCAAGATTTTTTCTGTAAACGATGTTTGGCTTGTGATGTGATTCACAGCTGAGCTCACTCAGTTTAGCTCAACGCTGATTGGCTATTAATCAATAAAACATTTATCAAGGGAGGCAAAATTCCTGCTGGTTTCTCTTTCATTCACTGCTGTGGGCAACAATATAATAAACCCACACAGTATCTAGAACTACACAATTATTAAATATTTACTGACTAGGAAATATAATAAACCACACAGTTTCTAGAACTACACAATTATTAAATATTTACAGACTAGAAATATAATAAACCACACAGTATCTAGAACTACACAATTATTACATATTTACTGACTAGGAAATATAATAAACCGCACAGTATCTAGAACTACACAATTATTAAATATTTACTGACTAGAAATATAATAAACCACACAGTATCTAGAACTACACAACTACAAAATCTCAAAGTGAATTTAAATGCTATTTGGCCCTAAACAGACAGTCTGCCACTGTGAGCACCGTTTGTTCAAAAGACAAGTTCTAATTGACACACCAATTAGAACCTCACACAAAATATTAAAATCTACAATAGAACCAATTGCCCTTTATGGAGGTAAACTGTGGGGTCCACTAACCAATCAAGATTGTAAATACTGCATGGAGAAATCACTAATTAATATCCATCACTAATTAATATCCATCACTAATTAATATCCATCACTAATTAATATCCATCAATAATTAATATCCATCACTAATTAATATCCATCACTAATTAATATCCATCACTAATTAATATCCATCACTAATTCATATCCATCAATAATTAATATCCATCACTAATAAATATCCATCACTAATTCATATCCATTACTAATTAACATCCATCACTAATTAATATCCATCACTAATTAATACCCATCACTAATTAATATCCATCACTAATTCATATCCATCAATAATTAATATCCATCACTAATAAATATCCATCACTAATTCATATCCATCACTAATTAATATCCATCACTAATTAATATCCATCACTAATTAATACCCAGAAACAAGACTTCAATGTCTATAACCACATAAAAACAAGAGACCAGCACTGAAATACTAAGAGATGAACATAGAGAAAAGTCCCTTCATCCAGCTGGTCCTGAAGCTTAGTTCACAAACCACTACTAACCCAACAAAGCCTCAGGACAGAACTCAGACAGTCTGGCCCAAACAAATTATAACCAAACATAGATAAACGATGGCAAACTATCTGACCACCGTGACTGATAGAAAACGGAGAAAAAAATGGACAATGTACAGACTCAGTGAGTATAGCCTTGCTATTGAGAGAGGTAGGCAGAGAGGAGACAGGCTATGTGCCCACTGCCCACAAAATGAGTTGGATACTGAGTTGTACTTCCTAACCTCCTGCCAAATGTACAACGATATAAGAGACACATATTTCCCTCAGATTACAAAGACCCCAAAATAATTTGAAAACAAATATAATATTGACAAGCTCCCGTATCTGTTAGGTAAAATACCACAGTGTGCAATCATGAGCCCTTCCTTGACAATTTCTCTCTCCTCCACAAATATCCCCTCCCCTCCTCTCTCCCCTCCCCTTCTCTATCATTCTCTCTCCTCCAAAAATCTATCTCCCCTGCACTTCTCCACCCTCCCTTCTCTCTCCACTCCCCTTTTCTCTCCCCTCCCCACCTCTCTCCCCTCCCCTTCTCTGTCCCCTCCCCTCCACTACTCTCTCCTCCCTGTCACGCTGCTCATCTCTCTCTCTCTCTCTCTCTCGCGCATGTTCTCTCTCTCTTTTCTTGACATAGTGAACCTGTTGATCTTGACTCTACTCATAGACCTCTATCATCTACACCCCCCCCTTCTCCTACTCTAACATAATACCAATATAATATATAATTCATAATATATACTCTCATTAATTTACATAGAGACAGATACAATCAATCATTGACACACTGAATATACAACAGTCAGATGCATGACACCATCACAACTTAACTGACATTAGTGCTTGTCCCCAGATGGACAGTTAGACTACAGTAAAGTACATTTACAGGTGATCACATCATTGTCCTGCTTTGAGACACATTTTTACTGTCTGCTTCCAGTTGCATGTTAATTTACTAACCCTGCAAATTATAATATATCTTACAATATTAAATCATATCTCAGCAACTGTCACAAGTGTATAGCAGTATAAGAGCATCCTACCTCTGCTCCACAACAGGGTCATCAGTACCACTGCAGGTATCATATCTGCCTCTAACTGGGGCTCCAATGAGCGAAACAAGTCTACTGTCATGAAGAGAGGACTGAAGAGTGAGAAATACTGCTAGGCTATATGACTTCTATGTCATTACTTCCTTACTTCTATGACGTGACAAACTAAACAGATAAGATCAGTTAAACCCACCTACCTACAGGAAACACTGACATTAGAAAAACTCCACAGGAAACTGCTGGCAGAGCAGCAAAGTTACACATAGTGTGTCCTATAATATCACCTCTAACTTTCTACTGCTTGAGTTCACCTCTTCTAGAATATTGACTTAATGTTCCAGCACCTAAATATAAACAGTACCAGCAACCAAAATGAGTACTGATGAGGTCTCATGTTAGAGCAGGAGAAGGGGGGATGTGGTGTAGAAGCTAGAGGTCTGTTACCCAAGTCAACTCAACAGGCCTGATGCTATATGTCAGGGTCAGGCTGGGCTGGGCCAAGAGAGGAACAGGTTACTAGTCATGATGACATTAATGGTGAGAAGTCAGTGATACAAATACATTGTAGATTTAAATGTCAGTCTCTCTCTCCCTCCTCCCCTGTCTCCTTCTACCAACCCAGTCTGTCAATAAGTCCTATCTAGCTCTCATCTCTCTCTCCCTCCTCCCCTGTCTCCTTTTACCAACTCAGTCTGTCAATAAGTCATATCTCTCTCTCATCTCTCTCTCCCTCCTCCCCTGTCTCCTTCTACCAACCCAGTCTGTCAATAAGTCATATCTCTCTCTCTCCCTCCTCCCCTGTCTCCTTCTACCAACCCAGTCTGTCAATAAGTCATATCTCTCTCTCATCTCTCTCTCCCTCCTCCCCTGTCTCATTCTACCAACTCAGTCTGTCAATAAGTAATATCTCTCTCTCCCTCCTCCCCTGTCTCCTTCTACCAACTCAGTCTGTCAATAAGTCATATCTCTCTCTCTCATCTCTCTCTCCCTCCTCCGCTGTCTCCTTCTACCAACTCAGTCTGTCAATAAGTCCTATCTCTCTCTCATCTCTCTCTCCCTCCTCCCCTGTCTCCTTCTACCAACTCAGTCTGTCAGTAAGTTCTATCTCTCTCTCTCTCATCTCTCTCTCCCTCCTCCCCTGTCTCCTTTTACCAACCCAGTCTGTCAATAAGTCCTATCTCTCTCTCTCTCATCTCTCTCTCCCTCCTCCCGTCTCCTTCTACCAACTCAGTCTGTCAGTAAGAACTAAACTCAGCAAAAAAATAAATGTCCTCTCACAGTCAACTGCGTTAATTTTCAGCAAACTTAACATGTGTAAATATTTGTATGAACATAGCAAGATTCAACAACTGAGACATAAACTGAACAAGTTCCACAGACATGTGATTAACAGAAATTGAAAAATGTGTCCCTGAACAAAGGGGAGGGGGTCAAAATCAAAAGTAACAGACATTTCAGTTCCCAGACGTGCCCTAGCCTTCACCCTCCGATCCAACAGGTCCCAGACGTGCCCTAGCCCTCACCCTCCTATCCAACAGGTCCCAGACATGCCCTAGCCCTCACCCTCCGATCCAACAGGTCCCAGACGTGCTAAATGGGACTGAGATCCAGGCTCTTCGTTGGCCATGGCAGAACACTGATATTCCTGTCTTGCTGGAAATCACACACAGAACGAGCAGTATGGCTGGTGCCATTGTCATACTGGATGGTCATGTCAGGATGAGCCTGCAGGAAGGGTACCACATGAGGGAGGAGGATGTCTTCCCTGTGATGCACAGTGTTGAGATTGCCTGCAATGACAACAAGCTCAGTCCGATGATGCTGTGACACACCGCCCCAGACCATGACGGACCCTCCACCTCCAATCGATCCCGCTCCAGAGTACAGGCCTCGGTGTAATGCTCATTCCTTCCTCACCCCTGGTGAGACAAAACGGCGACTCATCAGTGAAGAGCACTTTTTGCCAGTCCTGTTTGGTCCAGCGACGGTGGGTTTGTGCCCATAGGTGACGTTGTTGCCAGTGATGTAACGCAGGTCCTCACCAGACAACAGGCCTACAAGCCCTCAGTCCAGCCTCTCTCAGCCTATTGCGGACAGTCTGAGCACTGATGGAGGGATTGTGCATTCCTGGTGTATATCGGGCAGTTGCTGTTGCCATCCTGCACCTGTCCCGTAGGTGTGATGTTTGGATGTACCGATCCTGTGCAGATGTTGTTACACATGGTCTGCCACTGCGAGGATCATCAGCTGTCCATCCTGTCTCCCTGTAGAGCTGTCTTAGGCGTCTCACAGTACGGACATTGCAATTTATTGCCCTAGCCACATCTGCAGTTGTCATGCCTCCTTGCAGCATGCCTAAGGCACGTTCACGCAGATGAGCAGGGACCCTGGGCATCTTTCTTTTGGTGTTTTTCAGAGTCAGTAGAAAGGCCTCTTTAGTGTCCTAAGTTTTCATAACAGTGACCTTAATTGCCTACCATCTGTAAGCTGTTAGTGTCTTAACGACCGTTACACAGATGCATGTTCATTAATAGTTTATGGTTAACTGAACAAGCATGAAAAACAGTGTTAAGCCCTTTACAATGAAGATTTGTGTAGTTAATTGGATTTTTACTGTTACGGTTTTCTTCCGTCGAAGGAGAGGAGGAGCAAAATGCAGCGTGGTTATCTTCAGACATCTTTAATAAAGATAATGACGAACAATACAAAAACCACTAAACGTAACATGAAAAACCAAAACAGCACTATCTGGTACAACAAACACAGAGACAAGAACAATCACCCACGAAACACTCAAAGAATATGGCTGCCTAAATATGGTTCCCAATCAGAGACAACGACAAACACCTGCCTCTGATTGAGAACCACTCTACGCAACCATAGACTTACCTAGACAACTCTACTATACCACAATCCCATAACCTACAAAAACCCCAAGACAAAACACACCACATAAATAACCCATGTCACACCCTGGCCTGACCAAAATAATAAAGAAAAACACAAAATACTAAGACCAGGGCGTGACATTTACGAATTATCTTTGAAAGACAGGGTCCTGAAAAAGGGACATTTCTTTTTTTGCTGAGTTTCTCTCATCTCTCTTCCTCCTCCCTTGTCTCCTTCTCTCAACCCAGTCTGTCAGTAAGTCCTCTCTCTCTCTCTCTCCCTCTCTCTCTCTCTCTCTCCCCCTCCCCCTCCTGAGAAATATTGCTAGGCTACATGACTTCTAGCTCATCTCTTCCTTACTTATATGATGTGACAAACCTTTAAGCAGATAAGATCAGTTAAACACACCTACCTACAGGAAAGACTGACATTTGAAAAATTCCACAGGAAACTGCTGACAGAGCAGAAAAGTTACACATAGTGTGTCCTATAATATCACCTCTAACTTTCTACTGCTTGAGTTCACCTCTTATAGAATATTGGCTTAATGTTCCAGCACCTAAATATAAACAGTACCAGCACCCAAAATGAGTACTGATGAGGTCTCATGTTAGAGCAGGAGAAGGGGGGATGTGGTGTAGAAGCTAGAGGTCTGTTACCCAAGTCAACTCAACAGGCCTGATGCTGTATGTCAGGGTCAGGCTGGGCTGGGCCAAGAGAGGAAAAGGTTACTGGTTATGATGACATCACTGGTGAGAAGTCAGTGACACAAATATATTCAGCTGATTTAAATGTCAGTCTTTCTCTCCCTCCTCCCCTGTCTCCTTCTACCAACTCAGTCTTATCTCTCTCTCTCATCTCTCTCTCCCTCCTCCCCTGTCTCCTTCTACCAACTCAGTCTGTCAATAAGTCCTATCTCTCTCATCTCTCTCATCTCTCTCTCCCTCCTCCTCTGGCTCCTTCTACCAACCTAGTCTGTCAGTAAGAACTGAACTCAGCAAAAAAAGAAATGTCCTCTCACTGTCAACTGCGTTAATTTTCAGCAAGCTTAACATGCGTAAATATTTGTATGAACATAGCAAGATTCAACAAATGAGACATAAACTGAACAAGTTCCACAGACATGTGACTAACAGAAATAGAATAATGTGTCCCCGAACAAAGGGGGAAGGGGGTCAAAATCAAAAGTAACAGTCAGTATCTGGTGTGGCCACCAGCTGCATTAAGTACTGCAGTGCATCTCCTCCTCATGGACTGCACCATATTTGCTAGTTCTTGCTGTGAGATGTTACCCCACTCTTCCACCAAGGCACCTGCAAGTTCCCAGACATTTCAGTTCCCAGACATGACCTAGCCCTCACCCTCCTATCCAACAGGTCCCAGACGTGCCCTAGCACTCACCCTCCTATCCAACAGGTCCCAGACGTGGCCTAGCCCTCACCCTCCAATCCAACAGGTCCCAGACGTGCTCAATGGGATTGAGATCCGGGCTCTTCGTTGGCCATGGCAGAACACTGATATTCCTGACTTGCAGGAAATCACGCACAGAACGAGCAGTGTGGCTGGTGCCATTGTCATGCTGGAGGGTCACGTCAGGATGAGCCTGCAGGAAGGGTACCACATGAGGGAGGAGGATGTCTTCCCTGTAACGCACAGCATTGAGACAACCTGCAATGACAACAAGCTCAGTCCGATGATGCTGTGACACACCGCCCCAGACCATGACGGATCCTCCACCTGCAAATCGATCCCGCTCCAGAGTACAGGCCTCGGTGTAAACGCTCATTCCTTCCTCACCCCTAGTGAGACAAAACGGCGACTCATCAGTGAAGAGCACTTTTGCCAGTCCTGTCTGGTAAAAAGCGTCGGTTGGTTTGTGCCCATAGGTGACGTTGTTGCCAGTGATGTCTGGTGAGGACCTGCGTTACAACAGGCCTACAAGCCCTCAGTCCAGCCTCTCTCAGCCTATTGCGGACAGTCTGAGCACTGATGGAGGGATTGTGCGTTCTTGGTGTATATCGGGCATTTGCTGTTGCCATCTTGTACCTGTCCCGTAGGTGTGATGTTTGGATGTACCAATCCTGTGCAGATGTTGTTACACATGGTCTGCCACTGCGAGGATCATCAGCTGTCCATCCTGTCTCCCTGTAGAGCTGTCTTAGGCGTCTCACAGTACGGACATTACAATATATTGCCCTGGCCACCTCTGCAGTTGTCATGCCTCCTTGCAGCATGTCTAAGGCATGTTCAGGAAGATGAGCAGGGACCCTGGGCATCTTTCTTTTGGTGTTTTTCAGAGTCAGTAGAAAGGCCTCTTTAGTGTCCTAAGTTTTCATAACAGTGACCTTAATTGCCTACCATCTGTAAGCTGTTAGTGTCTTAACGACCGTTACACAGATGCATGTTCATTAATTGTTTATGGTTCACTGAACAAGCATGAAAAACAGTGTTAAACCCTTTACAATGAAGATCTGTGTAGTTATTTGGATTTTTACTGTTACGGTTTTCTTCCGTCGAAGGAGAGGAGGACCAAAATGCAGCGTGGTTATCTTCAGACATCTTTAATAAAGATAATGATGAACAATACAAAAACCACTAAACGTAACATGAAAAACCGAAACAGCCCTATCTGGGTGCAAACAAACACAGAGACAGGAACAATCACCCACGAAACACACAAAGAATATGGCTGCCTAAATATGGTTCCCAATCAGAGACAACGATAAACACCTGCCTCTGATTGAGAACCACTCTAGGCAACCATAGACTTACCTAGACAACTCTACTATACCACAATCCCATAACCTACAAAAACCCCAAGACAAAACACACCACATAAATAACCCATGTCACACCCTGGCCTGACCAAAATAATAAAGAAAAACACAAAATACTAAGACCAGGGCGTGACATTTACGAATTATCTTTGAAAGACAGGGTCCTGAAAAAGGGACATTTCTTTTTTTGCTGAGTTTCTCTCATCTCTCTTCCTCCTCCCTTGTCTCCTTCTCTCAACCCAGTCTGTCAGTAAGTCCTCTCTCTCTCTCTCTCTCTCTCTCTCTCTCTCTCTCTCCCTCTCTCTCTCTCGCTCTCTCTCTCTCTCCCTCCCTCCCCCTCCTGAGAAATATTGCTAGGCTATATGACTTCTAGCTCATCTCTTCCTTACTTATATGATGTGACAAACCTTTAAGCAGATAAGATCAGTTAAACACACCTACCTACAGGAGAGACTGACATTTGAAAAATTCCACAGGAAACTGCTGACAGAGCAGCAAAGTTACACATAGTGTGTCCTATAATATCACCTCTAACTTTCTACTGCTTGAGTTCAAATCTTATAGAATATTGGCTTAATGTTCCAGCACCTAAATATAAACAGTACCAGCACCCAAAATGAGTACTGATGAGGTCTCATGTTAGAGCAGGAGAAGGGGGGATGTGGTGTAGAAGCTAGAGGTCTGTTACCCAAGTCAACTCAACAGGCCTGATGCTGTATGTCAGGGTCAGGCTGGGCTGGGCCAAGAGAGGAAAAGGTTACTGGCTATGATGACATCACTGGTGAGAAGTCAGTGATGAATATATTCAGCTGATTTAAATGTCAGTCTATCTCTCCCTCCGCCCCTGTCTCCTTCTACCAACCCAGTCTGTCAATAAGTCCTATCTCTCTCTCTCATCTCTCTCTCCCTCCTCCCCTGTCTCCTTCTACCAACTCAGTCTGTCAATAAGTCCTCTCTCTCTCTCTCTCTCTCATCTCTCTCTCCTCCCCTGTCTCCTTCTACCAACTCAGTCTGTCATTAAGAACTAAACTCAGCAAAAAAAGAAACGTCCTCTCACTGTCAACTGCGTTTATTTTCAGCAAACTTAACATGTATAAATATTTGTATGAACATAACAAGATTCAACAACTGAGACATAAACTGAACAAGTTCCACAGACATGTGACTAACAGAAATGTAATATGTGTCCCTGAACAAAGGGGGGAGGGGGTCAAAATCAAAAGGAACAGGCAGTATCAGGTGTGGCCACCAGCTGCATTAAGTACTGCAGTGCATTTCCTCATGGACTGCACCAGATTTACCAGTTATTGCTGTGGGATGTTACCCCACTCTTCCACCAAGGCACCTGCAAGTTCCCGGACATTTCTGGGGGGAATGGCCCTAGAATGCTAGAATGGGGAGGAGGACAATAAACAACAGAACGTATGGTGCTAGAATGGAGAGGAGTTCAGCAAATAACAGAATGTATGGTGCTAGAATGGAGAGGTCAATAAACACTATATTTAGATTCTCTTCACAACTAGACAGTTACAGTACATTTGACCTTAAAGTAAAATCCTAATTGTATATGTACTTGCCTATATAGACACACTTCCCATGGTTTGACAGTAAAAAACTTGCTACAAAGACTAATTTCCTGACTGTCTCTACTGATGGCCTCTAACAGCAGAATAAAATAAGTGGGATATTTAAACAGCACTGAAACAGAGTAGGTTGCTAGTTGACGATGTGTTGTAAATTGTTTCAATGCTGCCGTCTACAGATCTTCTAATGTATTGTAATACCACATGTACCAATACAGTAGAATAGACAGGGACACTGTGTAATGATACAATGACCCTCCATCCAATGTTCTGCTGCTGTTGTGCAACATTGTGACGCCACTGACATGTTTACAGGTTGCCATGCCGACGAAAGAGAAGGTGTTTTCATTCTGTAACAAGGCCTTCACTTCAGTCTGGATGGCTGGTTGACTGCAGACAGGTTACACAGTATCAGTGGAGGTGTTAGGCTGTTTCTGCTCTCCTCCCAACTACTATTGGAATTGTCCTGCCAATGCAACGTATGAAAATGTATCCAGTCACTACTGTAAGTCTCTCTGGATAAGAGCGTCTGCTAAATGACTCACATGTTCAATGTGTAACTGACAGTTAGACTTACAGGTTATGTCGTTGTCTTTTGTTTGAATTGTTTACGTGTCCGCTGTGCGGGGGAAATGATAATACAAGCGGAACTACGTAGCTAATTGTAATTGTTGTAACGGGGATCCTTATTGTAGCAACACACTTTTGGAGGGAAGGCAATCCTGCGCTGCGTCAGCTAAGTTTTCATGTCATCGGGTGTAGTTCATAAAGGTTGAAGAGTGTATGTTAGGATGAAGTGTGAATTCATGCCAGGAATAATAAGTGTGAAGTTTGATTTCCTCCCTTCTGTAATAAGCAGCCGTATTTTTTCAAGAGGTATTTTCTCCTTTATTCATGTGTTTAATTTGAACCCGTTATAACGCCGGTTAAACTGTTATGTATGTAAGCACTTCAGAGTTATACCAAGCTAATAAGTCACTCGTAAGATAAGGTTGTAAGAGTGTGCTTAACTGTATTTTTCATTTACTTTATAGTTCTCACGGAAGGTGATAATTCTGACTAAAACTACAGAATAAAGCCGCCAGTTAAAATCAAGGAACGGTTGTGCTCGTGGTTACTGAAGGGAGCTACACAATGTAATGTTCAGGTTGACAATATCAATGGAATAGACCAAAGCAGAGTCATGTATTTAGATATGAACAGATATCTCGATTGAGGATAATGTCAGTATTTAGCTACGTTATTAGCTGTTTTGCTCACCAAAGGTGGAACAAAGTGAAACTGTTGATGTCAAAGCCTCAGTTCCGGGAGAGTAGTGGGTGAAACCATTCACCTCAGAAAAAGGGGTGATATAAATTACGTTTCCTTTCATTATGTATTACTGAATTCATTAAAATATTTGCTGCCATTGTATTAAGGTTGATAATACGAGATGTCTTCGGACTTACCATTTTTGTATAATTTTCTTTGAAAGAACAACTAGTGTGTTTTGAGTGCGTCTCCCCTATTTGGGAAGTTGGTCTGCCCGCTCCTCAGTCTGACAGATATTCTGAGAGCAGGTTCGAGTCCTCTTCCTCTGTACATAAAAACTGTTTCAAACTGTATAACACAATAGTGGTTTTGGAAAACTGGTTCATATATCCTAAAGTCAATAGCGAATGTGGCTCTGTAGATATTTATTTAGCCGTTCATGAATTGAAGACCTATTTCAGCCAGTTAACCAAGTTGTTGCTGTCTTAGCTAGCCGTGTTAATGACGAGCTAACGAGCACCGTTGGTCTCTGCACTACAATGTCACGCTAGTTATTACCAGCAGGTGATTTACTAGCAGGTGACTTGTTGAAATATTAAGTGAATGTTTATTTTCTTATTACCTTAAAAGGTTTATATAAAAGGGTTGTACTTGTGCTCTGTATTTATAGATTAATATCACTTCACATTGAGGGTTTGTATCAATAACGTTACTGTTGTTCCTATCTAACAGATATCTTGTGTCCTACCTAACCATGTGTCACTACTGTTGTTCCTATCTAACAGATATCTTGTGTCCTACCTAACCATGTATCACTACTGTTGTTCCTATCTAACAGATATCTTGTGTCCTACCTAACCATGTGTCACTACTGTTGTTCCTATCTAACAGATATATTGTGTCCTACCTAACCATGTGTCACTACTGTTGTTCCTATCTAACATATATCTTGTGTCCTACCTAACCATGTATCACTACTGTTGTTCCTATCTAACAGATATCTTGTGTCCTACCTAACCATGTGTCACTACTGTTGTTCCTATCTAACAGATATCTTGTGTCCTACCTAACCATGTATCACTACTGTTGTTCCTATCTAACATATATCTTGTGTCCTACCTAACCATGTATCACTACTGTTGTTCCTATCTAACATATATCTTGTGTCCTACCTAACCATGTATCACTATTGTTGCTCCTGTCTAACAGATATCTTGTGTCCTACCTAACCATGTGTCACTACTGTTGTTCCTATCTAACAGATATTTTGTGTCCTACCTAACCATGTATCACTACTGTTGTTCCTATCTAACAGATATCTTGTGTCCTACCTAACCATGTATCACTATTGTTGCTCCTGTCTAACAGATATCTTGTGTCCTACCTAACCATGTGTCACTACTGTTGTTCCTATCTAACAGATATCTTGTGTCCTACCTAACCATGTATCACTACTGTTGTTCCTATCTAATATATATCTTGTGTCCTACCTAACCAGTGAACGTGTGGCTGTGACTGTCCTGTCAATGCCTGTCATCACTGTTTGTTATCTTTTACTGCAGATAAAAACTGAGTCAACCTGAAGTGTGGGTGTCCGTGTGCCTTTCTTCTGGGGGGCGATGTGAAGTTGGTTCCACCAGGTGCCTGAACTATATAAACACTGCTAATACAACAATAGTGCTAGGTGTTTGTACTATATAAACACTACTAATACAACAATAGTGCTAGGTGTCTGTACTATATAAACACTGCTAATCCAACAATAGTGCTAGGTGTCTGTACTATATAAACACTACTAATACAACAATAGTGCTAGGTGTCTGTACTATATAAACACTGCTAATCCAACAATAGTGCTAGGTGTCTGTACTATATAAACACTGCTAATACAACAATAGTGCTAGGTGCCTGTACTATATAAACACTGCTAATACAACAATAGTGTAGATGTCTGTACTATATAAACACTGCTAATCCAACAATAGTGCTAGGTGTCTGTACTATATAAACACTGCTAATCCAACAATAGTGCTAGGTGTCTGTACTATATAAACACTGCTAATCCAACAATAGTGCTAGATATCTATATAATAAATCTTCTCAAAATTGAGTTTGTCTTTGCAGGGGGACTCTTATTTAGAATAAAATAATCTACTGTTGTGTTGCCAGCATATTATCCTGCTGCCAGCAGAACAGTAATATAGGAGTTTAACCTCATATTTGTACGGTGTGCTGCGAGGTACAAACTGCACAAAAATATACAGAGAAGGAGATCAATAATAGGTTATTTCCACCAGGGGGTGACAAACGCCAGTTAATATTCCAGAAGAGCGCATCACAGAATTAATAGGCTCCCTTTGCCAAGTGGTCAATTTGGAGATCCTCCGGCCTGGGCCAGGGGTGCGTCCCAAAAGTATTTACTGCTTCCTGAAGTGTGCACTCATTCACTACTCCTCATTAAGTGTAAACATTGTAATGGAGAAGACCAGGTTTCCCCAGCCAGGTACCACTACAACAAATACCAATCAGTCAATATATCATCAAATCCTTTATGATGAGCCAATTTCACTTCAGGTGTTTCAGTGGTGGTCTGGAACAAAATCCTGCAAAGCCTGTATCTCTCCAGGGTGACTGTATCTCTCCAGGGTGACTGTATCTCTCCAGGGTTGGTGGGTGACTGTATCTCTCCAGGGTTGGTGGGTGACTGTATCTCTCCAGGGTTGGTGGGTGACTGTATCTCTCCAGGGTTGGTGACTGCTGGACCCTGATCAGACAGGAGTAGTTGGCTCTGCATTTACACTCTCACACACACACACACACACAACAATACATCATAGTCTATGGAGGATAAATAACTACACACCAGTACAACAATACATCATAGTCTATGGAGGATAAATAACTACATACCAGGACAACAATACATCATAGTCTATGGAGGATAAATAACTACACACCAGGACAACAATACATCACAGTCTATGTGGAGGATAAATAACTACACACCAGGACAACAATACATCATAGTCTATGGAGGATAAATAACTACACACCAGGACAACAATACATCATAGTCTATGGAGGATAAATAACTACACACCAGGACAACAATACATCATAGTCTATGTGGAGGATAAATAACTACACACCAGGACAACAATACATCATAGTCTATGGAGGATAAATAACTACACACCAGGACAACAATACATCATAGTATATGGAGGATAAATAACTACACACCAGGACAACAATACATCATAGTCTATGGAGGATAAATAACTACACACCAGGACAACAATACATCATAGTCTATGTGGAGGATAAATAACTACACACCAGGACAACAATACATCATAGTCTATGGAGGATAAATAACTACACACCAGGACAACAATACATCATAGTATATGGAGGATAAATAACTACACACCAGGACAACAATACATCATAGTCTATGGAGGATAAATAACTACACACCAGGACAACAATACATCATAGTCTATGGAGGATAAATAACTACATTGATGTCTTCTCTTCTCTCGTCCTGTTTGTTTGTAGTTTCTCAATGTTTGAATTATCAGGTGTTATTATTAGCCCCTCATCTGTGTGTGTGAGAGAGACAGACAGACAATAAGAGAGACAGAAGGAGAGAGAGAGACACAGAGAGACAGAAGAGTCCCCTAAGCAAGCTGGACCTGGTGCTCTGTTCACAAACAGACCCCACAGATCCCCAGGATAGCAAACATATTAGACCCAACCAATCATGAGAAAACAAAAAGATAATTACTTGACACTCCTGGAAAGAATCAACCAAAAGAAAAGAGCAAACTAGAACAGAGAGTACACAGCGGCAGAATACCTGACCACTGTGACTGACCCTGAACAGAGAGTACACAGTGGCAGAATACCTGACCACTGTGACTGACCCTAAACAGAGAGAACACAGTGGCAGAATACCTGACCACTGTGACTGACCCTGAACAGAGAGTACACAGTGGCAGAATACCTGACCACTGTGACTGACCCTAAACAGAGAGAACACAGTGGCAGAATACCTGACCACTGTGACTGACCCTAAACAGAGAGAACACAGTGGCAGAATACCTGACCACTGTGACTGACCCTGAACAGAGAGTACACAGCGGCAGAATACCTGACCACTGTGACTGACCCTAAACAGAGAGAACACAGTGGCAGAATACCTGACCACTGTGACTGACCCCAACTTAAAGACAGCTTTGACTATGTACAGACTCAGTGAGCATAGCCTTGCTATTGAGAAAGGCCACCGTAGGCAGACCTCAAATCAAATAGTTACGAGCCCCTAACTAACAATGCAGTTTATAGAAATATGGATAAGAATAAGAAATGAAAGTAACAAGTAATTAAAGAGCAACAGTAAAATAACAACAGCAGGACTATATACAGGTCAGTACCTGGCTCTCCAGAGAAGACAGGCTATGTGCACACAGCCCACAAAATGAGGTGGAAACTGAGATGCACTTCCTATCCTCCTGCCAAATGTATGACCAGTTAATTCATACTGTATGTTGTAGTCTGTCCAAGAGGGAAATCACACAGACTGATCTCAGTTAATTCATACTGTATGTTGTAGTCTGTCCAAGAGGGGAATCACACAGACTGATCTCAGTTAATTCATACTGTATGTTGTAGTCTGTCCAAGAGGGGAATCACACAGACTGATCTCAGTTAATTCATACTGTATGTTGTAGTCTGTCCAAGAGGGGAATCACACCAGACTGATTTCAGTTAATTCATAATGTATGTTGTAGTCTGTCCAAGAGGGGAATCACACAAGACTAACAGCCTGTAATTTTATTAAAAGCATTTAGTTGATTACATGGCAGTTTAGAGAGCAACATCAAAACAATAATCTACTTCATAATCAATATCATAACATTTATAATCAATAACATTATCTCTATACTACTAACAACATAACACTAATCTACATCATAATCAATATCATAACATTTATAATCAATAACATCATTATCTATATACTACTAACAACATAACACTAATCTACATCATAATCAATATCATAACATTTCTAATCAATAACATCATGAGAGGTAAACAACAACAATTATAATAATACCTGGACTAATAATGGAGACACTTCAAGATAAAGAATCTAAGAGACACTAAATAAGATAAAGAATCTAAGAGACACTCAATAAGATAAAGAATCTAAGAGACACTCAATAAGATAAAGAATCTAAGAGACACTCAATAAGATAAAGAATCTAAGAGACACTCAATAAGATAAAGAATCTAAGAGACACTCAATAAGATAAAGAATCTAAGAGACACTAAATAAGATAAAGAATCTAAGAGACACTAAATAAGATAAAGAATCTAAGAGACACTAAATAAGATAAAGAATCTAAGAGACACTAAATAAGACAAAAAAAAGAAAGATAAGAAGCAATACTGGAACATGAAACAGACGTAATTGAGCTGCTCTCTTAAAATAATTAAAAACCGATTGTTAACAAAACCCCCTGTTACCCAAACAATATGTTACCCAAAACCCCATGTTACCCAAAACCCCATGTTACCCCAAACCCCAAGTTACCCCAAACCCCAAGTTACCCCAAACCCCAAGTTACCCAAAACCCCATGTTACCCAAACCCCATGTTACCCCAAACCCCATGTTACCCCAAACCCCATGTTACCCCAAACCCCATGTTACCCCAAACCCCATGTTACCCAAAAAAAACAATTTACCAAAACCCCATGTTACCCAAAACTCCATGTTACCCAAAACTCCATGTTACCCAAAACTCCATGTTACACCAAACTCCATGTTACCCCAAACCCCATGTTACCCATAACCCCATGTTACCCATAACCCCATGTTACCCCAAACCCCATGTTACCCCAAAACCCCATGTTACCAAACCCCATGTTACCCCAAAACCCCATGTTACCAAACCCCATGTTACCCAAACCCCATGTTACCCATGTTACCCAAACCCCATGTTACCCCCCAAAAACATTTACCAAAACCCCATGTTACCCAGAACCCCATGTTACCCCAAATCCCATGTTACCCCAAATCCCATGTTACCCCAAATCCCCTGTTACCCCAAATCCCATGTTACCCAGAACCCCATGTTACCCATAACCCCATGTTACCCAAAAACCCATGTTACCCCAAAACCCCATGTTTCCCAAACCCCATGTTACCCATGTTACCCAAACCCCATGTTACCCAAAAACCCATGTTACCCAAAAACCCATGTTACCCCAAAAACCCATGTTACCCAAACCCCATGTTACCCATGTTACCCAAAAAACCCATTTACCAAAACCCATGTTACCCAGAACCCCATGTTACCCAAAACTCCATGTTACCCATAACCCCATGTTACCCCAAACCCCATGTTACCCAAAACCCCATGTTACCCAAAACCCCATGTTACCGTAACCCCATGTTACCCCAAACTCCATGTTACCCCAAACCCCATGTTACCAAAACCCCATGTTACCCAAAACCCCATGTTACCCCAAATCCCATGTTACCGTAACCCCATGTTTCTCTGGTGGTAAAAACCAAACTAAATGAATAATGGTGGTTGCAGTCACTACTTTTAGATTTCTTCCAAGGTTCTAGAAAGATAAACTAATTCTGAACTTGTTATTAAAATTAGAACCACTTCAGGTTTGTCACCACATTTTAAACACCAGTCCACTGCTGACCATCAATTTAAAACACAAAACTGACCTAAGATCAGCATGTAGGGTCAGCTTCATTCTACTCCTACTCCGTCCCCTGGGCTGCTCTCTCCTCTCCCGGTCCAGCTTCAGCTCTGGAGCTCAGAGAGACCATCTCCATGGCATTGACATAAAGATCCATGCTACTCACCCTGTTCACTCTCTTCTGCCTCCTGGTGGGCTAGGGAGACACAGCACCAACAGTCAGACATTTACTCTCTAGTATCTCTCTCCCTCCCACTCTCCCCCTCCCCCTCACCCTCTCCCTCTAGTTTAAATGACTTGTAACGTCTGAGTAAATGTCTTTACCTTGTAGTACAGGTAGATGGTGGTGATGGATGTCAGTAGGATCAGCAGCACTACAACGTGTCTGATGATGAAGGCTGGTAGAGGAGAGGCTGCAAACAGAAACACCTTTGATGAGGGGACTGATCATCATCAGATAGATCTGTGAGAAGTCTGGTTCATGTTCAGTTACCTGTGATGGTGAGGGAGAGGAGCTCACTCTCGGAGGAGAAGTTATGAGAGAAAACATAATTCTCATAAACACAGCTGTAGTTCCCTTGGTGGGAGTCATCTGCAGCAGGGAAGAGGAAGGCAGCAGAGTGATTGACAGCTGGCTGGGTCTGGGTTCTGTTGGAGCCGGTGAACGTGAGGAGGAAGGAGCCTCCTGGGTACTGTGGCTGAGTGGAGCAGGTGATGGGGAAGCTGTAGCCCCTTATCATCTTGGTCCCCAGTTGGCCCCTGAAGACCCATCTCATTGAGTCAGTCAGGAAGATATCAGGCTGGACCAGGAGATCTGTAACAATAAAAGAGAACAAGAAAAACCTCTTCAACTAGTTTCCTATAGATATGACAATAACATCAGCATGTAACAGTGCCAGCCACCCTCCCTCACAGGGCAACATGAGTAGTGGGCCTACAGTCACTGAGACAACATATGTTGATATCAGGCTTAAGCAGGACATCTGGAACAAGAGGAGAGAAAAAGAAAACGTAGCTCCTCAACTACTTTCCTCATTTAGATGTGACAATAACATGACGTGACAGTGGTAGTGAGTAGAGACGTTCACTGAGATAACACTCAAACACAAAAGCATTCTGGGATATGTAAGTTGTATTTGATTCCTACTTGACTGAGTGATCTATTTAGTAAAGCAGACTGACAAGTTAAACAGTCATCATGAGAGGTGCAGAGGAAGTTGTATGAATGAAGGAAATCAGTTGAATATAATTATAATATGTTGATATATTTCCTGAGCAGATCACTGTGAGTCCAGGAAGGAGATATAATACATGGACAAAAGTATGTGGAACTCAGCAGTGAGTTTTACAACAGAGGATTATTCTTAAGCTCTACGTGGTTCAGCACTCAGTGGTCCGTTCTGTGAGCTTGTGTTGTCTACCACTTCAAGGCTGAGCCGTTGTTGCTCCTAGATGTGCCAAGCTGAAATATACTGAGATCTTCAGTAAGAACATTTTATTGCCAATGTTTGTCTATGGAGATTGTATGTGCTCGATTTTATACACCTGTCCGCAAATGGTGTGGCTAAATCCAATGATGTCCACATACTTTTGACCATATAGTGTATCTTGTTATTACCTGAGCAGATCACTGTGAGTCCAGGAAGGAGATCATAACTTCTCAAACACTCCCTCAGTGAAGACTCAGACCCATAACAGGAAGCTCTAAACACTCTAGTGGTGTTTCCAGGTATTATTGAAACAGTGGAGCCACAACCCATCTGTCTACACACTACTGCAGCTACATCCTCCTGATTCTTGACAGCTCCCACAGTCCTCCACTCTCCCTGGTCGTACCGCTCCACTCCACCAGCACAGCGACTGCCTCCTCCCACCAGCCTCACATCGTCATGCTCTGAGAAAAGAAAAGAGAGAGACAGTAATCTTACTATTTTCTCACTAAAACACACCTATATTGTCTCTCATATTCTTCACTCCAGGTGAGATTGAGTGACAAACTGTTTCTTACTTGAGCAGGTGAGTCCAACAGCATTACCAGGTAGGCAGGTGTTGTTCTCTCTGTCTGAGGTGTCACAGTCCAGGAGAAGGGACTCATTGCCTTTACACTGGAACTCTTTATCCCAGGTCTGACCCTCACCTTCTCCATAGAGCCCCCCCTGTAGAGCTGCAGGAGCCCCACAGCCAAGCTCCCCACAGACTACCTCTGCATCCTGCCAGTCAAAGTCAGCTTCACACACTGAGGCCCAGGACTGATTGGACTTCACCTCCACTCTCCCAGAGCAGAGACCAGCTCCATCCACAAGCCGCACAGACTCTGGAGAAAAAGAGTTGGTTGAACATTCAATCAGTTTTGTTGATGACACTGTCAAGGACTAAACACAAATATGTTGGATAAAAGATAGTAGTTTGCTATGTTTGATACTGTAAGAGGTAGAAATGGGTTCTTAGTCACTCAGGATAGGGTTGGGAATAATGCAGGTAGGAGACAGGAATAAGTTCACTTCACTTTCTAGAAAATAAACAGCTGGACATCCATCAGGCAGCTTCACTTCAGTACCATCTGAACTACAATGATCTGCCCATGAACATCTCCCATAAACCAATATGACAAACACAAATCTAATGTTTAAATACATCTGACATCTCTCCCTCTATTTAAATGAAATAAAAACACATAAAACATGATACATAGTAATATTGTATAATGTATAAATAAATCTCTCAATATGACCAGTCTCTTACCTGAACAGGTCACATGACGATAATATTCACCATCACAGAAACCAGGTCCTCCTGTGATGTCACACTGTCTAATAGAAGACTCATGTCCATAGCAACTAATATATGGTGTGACTCCTCTTCTTCCATATTCAACCAGAGGTCCTCTAGATTCAGCTACAGGATTCCCACAGTCCAGCTCTCTACACACAACCTTAACCTCTCTCATCATGTCCCACCACCTATTGCATAGACCTGACCACTCTCCTTCATAGAAGACTTCCACTGTCCCAGAACAGGAAGTGGTCCCATCCACCAGTCTGACTGAGTATTCAGCTGTAAACAGCAGAGAGGAAAACACAGTGGTGAGGACAGATGATGACAGTGATTCTGTTATTCTAACAGCAGTAATGCTTTGTGGTTGACAAGTATTAGTAGTTCCATAAAACACAACTTGTTATTGGGTTTTAGAATGGTTTGTATGGACACATGAATTTCTCCATGTAGGTAATAAAGTTGACTAATATTGAACTGCTATAATCACTGTAGATTTATACTCTACCTACCTGGTGGACTGACGCTTTGAGCCTGGAGATCTGAGGAGAAAGAGAGAGACAGAGAGATAGAGAGAAACAAAGGAGAAAGGGAGGAGTCAGAGGAAGAGAAAGGCAGAGGTGAAATGAACATCAACATGACCTTTCATGATGTGATGAGGAAGACAGGCTTATCGTTGGTATGGTGCAACAACACCCATGTGTACATACACTATATATACAAAAGTATGTGGACACCCCTTCAAATTAATGGATTCTATTTCAGCCACACCCCTTCCTGACAGATGTATAAAATCAAGCACTCGGCCATGCAATCTCCATAGACAAACATTGACAGTAGAATTGAGTTAATGAACTCCCCCTCTCTTCTCCTCTCCTCTCCTACCCTGTCCTCCCCTCTCTACTCTTCTCCCCCTCTACTCTTCTCCCCTCTCTTCTCCTTTTCTCACCCTCTCCTCTTCACCCCCTCTCTCCTCCTCTTCAACCCCTCTCTTCTCCTCCCCTCCCCCCTTCTCCACCTCACTTCTCCCCTTCTCCCCCTCTCTTCTCCTCTCCTCCCCTCTCCTTGCACCTCTCCTCCCCTCTTCTCTCACCTCTACTACTCTCCCCTCTCCTCAATTCTTCTCTTCTCTCCTCCTCTTCTCCCCCTCTCCTCTCCTCTTCAACCCCTCTCTTCTCCTCTTCTCCCCCCTTCTCCCCTCCTCCCCTCTCCTCCCACCTCTACTCTTCTCCCCCTCTCCACTACTCCTCTCCCTTCTCTTCTCCCCTCTCGTCTCCTCTTCTACCCCTCTCCTCTTCACCCACCCCCTCTTCTCCCCACTCTCCTCTCTTCCCCTCTTCTCCTCTCTCTTCTACTCTTCTCCCCCTCTCTCATCATCATCATCTTCTCCCCTATCCCCTCCCCCCTCCCATTCTCTCTCATTCTCTCTCCTCCACCAATCTCTCTCCACTCCCCTTTTCTCACACATACCCCCTCTCTCCCCTCCTCTGTCCCCTCCCCTCCCCTTCTCTCTCCTCTGCTCACCCCATTCCTCCCCTCTCCTCTCTCTCACGCTGCTCATCTCTCTTTCTCTCTCGCGCGCATATTCTCTCTCGTTCTCTCTCTCTCATAGTGTTGGACCTGTTGATCTTGACTCAGCTCATAGACCTCTAGCATCTACACCCCTCCCTTCTCCTACTCTAACATAACACCAATATAATATATAATACATAATATATACTCTCATTCATTTACATAGAGACAGATACAATCAATCATTGACACACTGAATATACAACAGTCAGATGCATGACACGATCACAACTTAACTGACATTAGTGCCTGTCCCCAGATGGACAGTTAGACTACAGTAAAGTACATTTACAGGTGATCACATCATTGTCCTGCTTTGAGACACATTTTTACTGTCTGCTTCCAGTTGTATGTTATTTTACTAACCCTGCAAATTATAATATATCTTACAATATCAAAACATATCTCAGTAACTGTCACAAGTGTATAGCAGTATAAGAGCATCCTACCTCTGCTCCACAACAGGGTCATCAGTACCACTGCAGGTATCATATCTGCCTCTAACTGGGGCTCCACTGACGAAACAAGTCTACTGTCATAAAGAGAGGACTGAAGAGTGAGAAATACTGCTAGACTATATGACTTCTATATCATTACTTCCCTACTTCTATGTGACCCACTTTTAAGCAGACAAGATCAGTGGTTAAACCCAACTACCTACAGGAAACACTAACATTAGAAAAACTCCACAGGAAACTGCTGGCAGAGCAGCAAAGTTACACATAGTGTGTCCTATAATATCACCTCTAACTTTCTACTGCTTGAGTTCACCTCTTATAGAATATTGGCTTAATGTTCCACTAAGGCCCAAGAGAGGAACAGGTTACTGGTTATGATGACATCACTGGTGAAGTCGGTGATACAAATATATTCAGTTGATTTATATGTCAGTCTCTCTCTCCCTCCTCCCTCGTCTCCTTCTACCAACCCAGTCTGTCAATAAGTCCTATCTCTCTCATCTCTCTCTCCCTCCTCCCTTGTCTCCTTCTACCAACCCAGTCTGTCAATAAGTCCTATCTCTCTCATCTCTCTCTCCCTCCTCCCTGGTCTCCTTCTACCAACCCAGTCTGTCAATAAGTCTTATATCTCTCTCTCATCTCATCTCTCATCTCTCTCTCATCTCTCTCTTCCTCCTCCCTTGTCTCCTTCTACCAACTCAGTCTGTCAATAAGTCCTATCTCTCTCCCTCCTCCCTGGTCTCCTTCTACCAACGTCTGTCACGTTTGTTGTAGACATAATGAGCGGACCAAGGCGCAGCGTGAGTAGAGTTCCACATATTTATTGAAGTGAACCTTCAAAAAACAACACAGAATAAATTAATGTGAAGTTTGTAGAGCACAGAGCACTGAACCAAAACAAAACAATATCCCACAAACACAGGTGGGAAAAGGACCCCACTAAGTATCATCCCCAATTAGAGGCAACGATCATCAGCTGCCTCCAATTGGGAACCATACTCACACCAACATAGACATTCAAGACTAGAACACCCCCAAGTCAAGCTCTGACCTTTTGCACCATAGAGAACCCTGGGGACAGCTGATGGTCAGAACCCTATGGTCAGGGCGTGACATCCCCCCCCCCCCCTCCGCCAAAGTTACAAACTCCGACAGTTAAACCTGAAACTGGATGGGGAGTGTTTGGGTGGGCAACTAGCTTCGGTGGCGGCCCTGTTGAGGGACGAAGCACCCGCTCAGACCGCAGATCCGGCCATGAAGCTGGGCTGAAAGCCGTGCCTGGACTGGGCACCGGCGCAGAGGAAGACTCCGGCCGTGGCACCAGCGCAGGAAGCTCCGGGCCGTTGACCATCGCTGGAGACTCTGGAATGTTGACCATCGCTGGAGGCTCTGGAATGCTGACCGTCGCTAGAGGCTCTGGAATGTTGACCGTCGCTGAAGGCTCTGGAATGTTGACCATCGCTGGAGGATCTGGAATGTTGACCATCACTGGAGGATCTGGAATGTTGACCATCACTGGAGGATCTGGAATGTTGACCATCGCTGACGGATCTGGAATGTTGACCATCACTGGAGGATCTGGAATGTTGACCATCACTGGAGGCTCTGGAATGTTGACCATCACTGGAGGCTCTGGACCGTTGACCATCACTGGAGGCTCTGGAATGTTGACCATCACTGGAGGCTCTGGAATGTTGACCATCACTGGAGGCTCTGGAATGTTGAACGTCGCTAGAGGCTCTGGAATGTTGACCATCACTGGAGGCTCTGGAATGTTGACCATCACTGGAGGCTCTGGAATGTTGACCATCACTGGAGGCTCTGGAATGTTGACCATCACTGGAGGCTCTGGAATGTTGACCATCACTGGAGGCTCTGGAATGTTGAACGTCGCTGAAGGCTCTGGAATGTTGACCATCACTGGAGGCTCTGGAATGTTGACCGTCGCTGAAGGCTCTGGAATGTTGACCATCACTGGAGGCTCTGGAATGTTGACCATCACTGGAGGCTCTGGAATGTTGACCATCACTGGAGGCTCTGGAATGTTGACCATCACTGGAGGCTCTGGAATGTTGACCATCGCTGGAGGCTCTGGAATGTTGACCATCACTGGAGGCTCTGGAATGTTGACCATCGCTGGAGGCTCTGGAATGTTGACCATCGCTGGAGGCTCTGGAATGTTGACCATCACTGGAGGCTCTGGAATGTTGACCATCGCTGGAGGCTCTGGAATGTTGACCATCACTGGAGGCTCTGGAATGTTGACCATCACTGGAGGATCTGGAATGTTGACCATCACTGGAGGATCTGGAATGTTGACCATCACTGGAGGATCTGGAATGTTGACCATCGCTGGAGGCTCTGGACTGAGTGCGTGGAGCCGGCACAGGTTGCACCGGACTGATGACATGCTCTTCAGGGCGAGTGCGGTGCAAAATACACCTAACCAACATCTCTCTCCGATCTCCCTCCTCCAACAGCTCCATTGCCTCTCCGACGGTCTCTGGCTTTTCTCCTCGACTCTACCGACAACCCCTTCTATACTCACTCTACTGACAACCCCTTCTCCTATACTCACTCTACTGACAACCCCTTCTCCTATACTCACTCTACCGACAACCCCTTCTCCTATACTCACTCTACCAACAACCCCTTCTCCTATACTCACTCTACCGACAGCCCCTTCTCCTATACTCACTCTACCGACAACCCCTTCTCCTATACTCACTCTACCGACAACCCCTTCTATACTCACTCTACCGACAGCCCCTTCTCCTATACTCACTCTACCGACAGCCCCTTCTCCTATACTCACTCTACCGACAGCCCCTTCTCCTATACTCACTCTATCAACAACCCCTTCTCCTATACTCACTCTACCGACAGCCCCTTCTCCTATACTCACTCTACCGACAGCCCCTTGTGCCTCCCCCCACCAAAAACTCTCTCCTCCCCCGTCTCATTCTACCAACCCAGTCTGTCAGTAAGTGTCCCTGAACAAAGGGGGGAGGGGTCAAAATCAAAAGTAATAGTCAGTATCTGGTGTGGCCACCAGCTGCATTAAGTATTAAGCACCAGATGTCCCAGTTCTTGCTGTGAGATGTTACCCCACTCTTCCACCAAGGCACCTGCAAGTTCCCAGGCATTTCTGTGGGGAATGGCCCTAGCCCTCACCCTCCGATCCAACAGGTCCCAGACGTGCTCAATGGGACTGAGATCCGGGCTCGTCGCTGGCCATGGCAGAACACTGATATTCCTGTCTTGCAGGAAATCACGCACAGAACGAGCAGTATGGCTGGTGGGATTGTCATGCTGGAGTGTCATGTCAGGATGAGCCTACAGGAAGGGTACCACATGAGGGAGGAGGATGTCTTCCCTGTAACGCACAGCATTGAGACAACCTGCAATGACAACAAGCTCAGTCCGATGATGCTGTGACACACCACCCCAGACCATGACAGACCCTCCACCTCCAATCGATCCCCTCCAGAGTACAGGCCTCTGTGTAATGCTCATTCCTTCCTCACCCCTGGTGAGACAAAACCGCGACTCATCAGTGAAGAGCACTTTTGCCAGTCCTGTCTGGTCCAGCGACGGTGGGTTTGTGCCCATAGGGGACGTTGTTGCCAGTGATGTCTGGTGAGGACCTGCGTTACAACAGGCCTACAAGCCCTCAGTCCAGCCTCTCTCAGCCTATTGTGGACAGTCTGAGCACTGATGGAGGGATTGCGCGTTCCTGGTGTAACTCGGGCAGTTGTTGTTACCATTCAGTACCTGTCCCGCAGGTGTGATGTTTGGGTGTACCAATCCTGTGCAGGTGTTGTTACACGTGGTCTGCCACTGCGAGGATCATCAGCTGTCCATCCTGTCTCCCTGTAGAGCTGTCTTAGGAGTCTCACAGTACGGACATTGCAATTTATTGCCCTGGCCACATCTGCAGTTATCATGCCTCCTTGCAGCATGCCTAAGGCACGTTCAGGAAGATGAGCAGGGACCCTGGGCATCTTTCTTTTGGTGTTTTTCAGTCAGTAGAAAGGCCTCTTTAGTGTCCTAAGTTTTCAAAACTGTGACCTTAATTGCCTACCATCTGTAAGCTGTTAGTGTCTTAACGACCGTTATACAGGTGCATTTTCATTAATTGTTTATGGGTCACTGAACAAGCATTTGAAACAGTGCTTAAACCCTTTACAATGAAGATCTGTGAACTAATTTGGATTTTTACGAATTATCTTTTGAAAGACAGGGTCCTGGAAAACTGACTTTACTTTTTTTGCTGAGTTTCTCTCTCCCATCTCTCTTCCTTCTCCCTTGTCTCCTTCTCCCAACCCAGTCTGTCAGTAAGTCCTCTCTCTCTCTCTCTCTCGCTCTCTCTCTCTCTCCTCTCCCTCCCCCTCCTGAGAAATACTGCTTGGCTATATGACTTCTAGCTCATTACTTCCTTACTTATATGTGACCCACTTTTAAGCAGACAAGATCAGTGGTTAAACCCACCTAGCTACAGGAAACACTGACATTAGAAAAACTCCACAGGAAACTGCTGACAGAGCAGCAAAGTTACACATAGTGTGTCCTATAATATCACCTCTAACTTTCTAATGATTCAGTTCACCTCTTATAGAATATTGGCTTAATGTTCCAGCACCTAAATATAAACAGTACCAGCACCCAAAATGAGTACTGATGAGGTCTCATGTTAGAGCAGGAGAAGGGGGGATGTGGTGTAGAAGCTAGAGGTCTGTTACCCAAGTCAACTCAACAGGCCTAATGCGATATGTCAGGGTCAGGCTGGGCTGGGCTGGGCCAAGAGAGGAAAAGGTTACTGGTTATGATGACATCACTGGTGAGAAGACAGTGATAAAAATATATTCTCTCTCTCCCCCTCCTCCCTCTCTACCCTACTTCCCTTCCCCTCCCCCTCTCTGTCTCCCTCCCATCCTTTAATTTATATAAAATAAATTAAGGGGAGGTAGAAGAAGGGGAAAGGGGGAGAAGAGGAGAGGAGGGGGGGAGAAGAGGAGAGGGGGCAGAAGAGGAGAGGAGGGGGGGAGAAGAGGAGAGAAGGGAGAAGAGGTGAGGAGAGGGGGCAGAAGAGGAGAGGAGAGGGGGGAGAAGAGGAGAGGAGAGGGGGCAGAAGAGGAGAGGGGGAGATGAGAAGAGGAGAGGGGGAGAAGAGGAGAGGAGAGAAGAGAGAAGAGGAGAGAAGGGAGAAGAGGAGAGGAGAGGGGGAGAAGGGGAGAGGAGAGAAGGGAGAAGAGGAGAGGAGAGGAGAGAAGGGAGAAGAGGCAGAAGAGGAGAGGAGAGGGGGAGAAGAGGAGAGGGGGGAGATGAGGAGAGGAGAGGGTGGAGAAAAGGAGAGGAGAGGAGGGAGAAGATGAGAGGAGGGGGGGAGAAGAGGAGAGGAGGAGAAGAGGAGAGAAGGGAGAAGAGGAGAGGGGGGAGAAGAGGAGAGGAGAGAAGAGAGAAGAGGAGAGGAGAGAAGGGAGAAGAGGAGAGGGGAGAGAAGAGGAGAGAAGGGAGAAGAGGAGAGGAGGAGAAGGGGAGAGGAGAGAAGGGAGAAGAGGAGAGGAGAGGGGAGAAGAGGAGAGGAGAGGGGGGAGAAGAGGAGAGGAGAGGGGGAGAAGAGGAGAGGGGGAGAAGAGGAGAGGAGAGGGGAGAAGAGGAGAGGAGAGGGGGAGAAGAGGAGAGGAGGGGGGAGAAAAGGAGAGGAGAGGGGAGAAGAGGAGAGGAGAGAAGGGAGAAGAGGAGAGGAGGGGGAGAAGAGGAGAGGGGGGGGGGGGGGGGGAGAAGAGGAGAGAAGGGAGAAGAGGAGAGGAGAGGGGGAGGCCTGCCTGCCTGCCTGCCTCTGCCTGCCTGCAGTATATACACGAAATCAACAAAAGTATGTGGACACCTGCTCGTTGTCCGGGTTTGGCTGGGATTGGAAATAACAATTTGTTCCTAAATGACTGCGTGGGAGGATTTTCCAGACATGGTAACTATACTGTTCTCTTTGAAGTAGATAATCAATATGAGTTTAAATATTAGACATGTGTTAGCAGAATGAAGGCTGAGCCCATGTGACTGTACAAAGCTGGATCAACATCGAGTCAACTATTAGACATGTGTAAGCAGAATGAAGGCTGAGCCCATGTGACTGTACAAAGCTGGATCAACATCGAGTCAACTATTAGACATGTGTAAGCAGAATGAAGGCTGAGCCCATCTGACTGTACAAAGCTGGATCAACATCGAGTCAACTATTAGACATGTGTTAGCAGAATGAAGGCTGAGCCCATCTGACTGTACAAAGCTGGATCAACATCGAGTCAACTATTAGACATGTGTTAGCAGAATGAAGGCTGAGCCCATCTGACTGTACAAAGCTGGATCAACATCGAGTCAACTACTAGACATGTGTTAGCAGAATGAAGGCTGAGCCCATCAGACTGTACAAAGCTGGATCAACATCGAGTCAACTATTAGACATGTGTTAGCAGAATGAAGGCTGAGCCCATGTGACTGTACAAAGCTGGATCAACATCGAGTCAACTATTAGACATGTGTAAGCAGAATGAAGGCTGAGCCCATCTGACTGTACAAAGCTGGATCAACATCGAGTCAACTATTAGACATGTGTTAGCAGAATGAAGGCTGAGCCCATCTGACTGTACAAAGCTGGATCAACATCGAGTCAACTATTAGACATGTGTTAGCAGAATGAAGGCTGAGCCCATCTGACTGTACAAAGCTGGATCAACATCGAGTCAACTACTAGACATGTGTTAGCAGAATGAAGGCTGAGCCCATCAGACTGTACAAAGCTGGATCAACATCGAGTCAACTACTAGACATGTGTTAGCAGAATGAAGGCTGAGCCCATGTGACTGTACAAAGCTGGATCAACATCGAGTCAACTACTAGACATGTGTTAGCAGAATGAAGGCTGAGCCCATCTGACTGTACAAAGCTGGATCAACATCGAGTCAACTACTAGACATGTGTTAGCAGAATGAAGGCTGAGCCCATCTGACTGTACAAAGCTGGATCAACATCGAGTCAACTATTAGACATGTGTAAGCAGAATGAAGGCTGAGCCCATCTGACTGTACAAAGCTGGATCAACATCGAGTCAACTATTAGACATGTGTTAGCAGAATGAAGGCTGAGCCCATCTGACTGTACAAAGCTGGATCAACATCGAGTCAACTATTAGACATGTGTTAGCAGAATGAAGGCTGAGCCCATCTGACTGTACAAAGCTGGATCAACATCGAGTCAACTATTAGACATGTGTTAGCAGAATGAAGGCTGAGCCCATCTGACTGTACAAAGCTGGATCAACATCGAGTCAACTACTAGACATGTGTTAGCAGAATGAAGGCTGAGCCCATCTGACTGTACAAAGCTGGATCAACATCGAGTCAACTATTAGACATGTGTTAGCAGAATGAAGGCTGAGCCCATCTGACTGTACAAAGCTGGATCAACATCGAGTCAACTATTAGACATGTGTAAGCAGAATGAAGGCTGAGCCCATCTGACTGTACAAAGCTGGATCAACATCGAGTCAACTATTAGACATGTGTTAGCAGAATGAAGGCTGAGCCCATCTGACTGTACAAAGCTGGATCAACATCGAGTCAACTATTAGACATGTAAAAAACAGAACATAAACAGAATCTGTGTAGATGAGGAAAGGTAGACTAACAAGACGTGTCTGAACCATATATGATCTGGTGATCAAGACAACATCGGTCTGATCTTGTGAAGACCTGTGGACAGGAACATTAGATAATCAGTTATAGGCCCCAGTAGGAGTGTGATGTTTTGTAAGGATCAGACTGTATAGGCTATATTACATGTATTTAGTGTAGTATTGGGGCAGCAGGGTAGCAGGGTAGTGGTTAGAATGTTATGTAAGGATCAGACTGTATAGGCTATATTACATGTATTTAGTGTATTATTGGGGCAGCAGGGTAGTGGTTAGAATGTTATGTAAGGATCAGACTGTATAGGCTATATTACATGTATTTAGTGTATTATTGGGGCAGCAGGGTAGTGGTTAGAATGTTATGTAAGGATCAGACTGTATAGGCTATATTACATGTGTTTAGTGTAGTATTGGGGCAGCAGGGTAGTGGTTAGAATGTTATGTAAGGATCAGACTGTATAGGCTATATTACATGTATTTAGTGTATTATTGGGGCAGCAGGGTAGCCTAGTGGTTAGAATGTTATGTAAGGATCAGACTGTATAGGCTATATTACATGTATTTAGTGTATTATTGGGGCAGCAGGGTAGTGGTTAGAATGTTATGTAAGGGTCAGACTGTATAAAAGCCAAGTACTAAGAATGAAGAGTCAGTTCTTCCATGGAATTGTTCAGCTTTGTTACTGTTTGTAATAAAGTCTAGTTGAATTCACAGGTTCTGGTTTGGTGAAATAGTTGATTCAATATTTTCCACAACAGTCAATGTGTCTAAACTGCAAGAACGTTGAAATTAAGTTGTTTTCAAGTCGTTATTAACAACAACCTTCAACTAAAACCAAACGTATATTGGACGTTGGGTATCGTCTTCTTTTCAACGTCTTTTCAATGACATTTAGCTTGGTGGTACAGCCCAATGTCAAAACACAGCTTTAATGTGTCCAAATCAATAACCAATATGCAGAAACCATTTGTGATACTGAAAACCTAAACATAAAATGTACCATCTGCACAAACATCTGCAACAATAATCATATTACTGAAACAAGCACCTTTTAAAATGCACCAGCACCAGAAACACTGTTGTTCTGACAAGTAGCAATAAGTCACTGATATCAATTAGAGGACAAATCTGGTTGTTGGTGCTGTTGAAACTAACACAACTAAAAAACACATGGAAATGGGAGATATATTTTACCTCCCTGGTTAGAGGACAAATCAGGTTGTTGGTGCTGTTGAAACTAACACAACTAAAAACACATGGAAATGGGAGATATATTTTACCTCCCTGGTTAGAGGACAAATCAGGTTGTTGGTGCTGTTGAAACTAACACAACTAAAAACACATGGAAATGGGAGATATATTTTACCTCCCTGGTTAGAGGACAAATATGGTTGTTGGTGCTGTTGAAACTAACACAACTAAAAACATATGGAAATGGGAGATATATTTTACCTCCCTGGTTAGAGGACAAATCAGGTTGTTGGTGCTGTTGAAACTAACACAACTAAAAACATATGGAAATGGGAGATATATTTTACCTCCCTGGTTAGAGGACAAATCAGGTTGTTGGTGCTGTTGAAACTAACACAACTAAAAACACATGGAAATGGGAGATATATTTTACCTCCCTGGTTAGAGGACAAATCAGGTTGTTGGTGCTGTTGAAACTAACACAACTAAAAACATATGGAAATGGGAGATATATTTTACCTCCCTGGTTAGAGGACAAATCAGGTTGTTGGTGCTGTTGAAACTAACACGACTAAAAACACATGGAAATGGGAGATATATTTTACCTCCCTGGTTAGAGGACAAATCAGGTTGTTGGTGCTGTTGAAACTAACACAACTAAAAACATATGGAAATGGGAGATATATTTTACCTCCCTGGTTAGAGGACAAATCAGGTTGTTGGTGCTGTTGAAACTAACACAACTAAAAACATATGGAAATGGGAGATATATTTTACCTCCCTGGTTAGAGGACAAATCAGGTTGTTGGTGCTGTTGAAACTAACACAACTAAAAACACATGGAAATGGGAGATATATTTTACCTCCCTGGTTAGAGGACAAATCAGGTTGTTGGTGCTGTTGAAACTAACAACTAAAAACACATGGAAATGGGAGATATATTTTACCTCCCTGGTTAGAGGACAAATCAGGTTGTTGGTGCTGTTGAAACTAACAACTAAAAACACATGGAAATGGGAGATATATTTTCCCTCCCTGGTTAGAGGACAAATCAGGTTGTTGGTGCTGTTGAAACTAACACAACTAAAAACACATGGAAATGGGAGATATATTTTACCTCCCTGGTTAGAGGACAAATCAGGTTGTTGGTGCTGATGAAACTAACACAACTAAAAACACATGGAAATGGGAGATATATTTTACCTCCCTGGTTAGAGGACAAATCAGGTTGTTGGTGCTGTTGAAACTAACAACTAAAAACACATGGAAATGGGAGATATATTTTACCTCCCTGGTTAGAGGACAAATCAGGTTGTTGGTGCTGTTGAAACTAACACAACTAAAAACACATGGAAATGGGAGATATATTTTACCTCCCTGGTTAGAGGACAAATCAGGTTGTTGGTGCTGTTGAAACTAACACAACTAAAAACACATGGAAATGGGAGATATATTTTACCTCCCTGGTTAGAGGACAAATCAGGTTGTTGGTGCTGATGAAACTAACACAACTAAAAACACATGGAAATGGGAGATATATTTTACCTCCCTGGTTAGAGGACAAATCAGGTTGTTGGTGCTGTTGAAACTAACACAACTAAAAACACATGGAAATGGGAGATATATTTTACCTCCCTGGTTAGAGGACAAATCAGGTTGTTGGTGCTGTTGAAACTAACACAACTAAAAACACATGGAAATGGGAGATATATTTTACCTCCCTGGTTAGAGGACAAATCAGGTTGTTGGTGCTGTTGAAACTAACACAACTAAAAACACATGGAAATGGGAGATATATTTTACCTCCCTGGTTAGAGGACAAATCAGGTTGTTGGTGCTGTTGAAACTAACACAACTAAAAACACATGGAAATGGGAGATATATTTTACCTCCCTGGTTAGAGGACAAATCAGGTTGTTGGTGCTGTTGAAACTAACACAACTAAAAACACATGGAAATGGGAGATATATTTTACCTCCCTGGTTAGAGGACAAATCAGGTTGTTGGTGCTGTTGAAACTAACACAACTAAAAACACATGGAAATGGGAGATATATTTTACCTCCCTGGTTAGAGGACAAATCAGGTTGTTGGTGCTGTTGAAACTAACACAACTAAAAACACATGGAAATGGGAGATATATTTTACCTCCCTGGTTAGAGGACAAATCAGGTTGTTGGTGCTGTTGAAACTAACACAACTAAAAAAACACATGGAAATGGGAGATATATTTTACCTCCCTGGTTAGAGGACAAAACAGGTTGTTGGTGCTGTTGAAACTAACACAATTAAAAAAACACATGGAAATGGGAGATATATTTTACCTCCCTGGTTAGAGGACAAATCAGGTTGTTGGTGCTGTTGAAACTAACACAACTAAAAACACATGGAAATGGGAGATATATTTTACCTCCCTGGTTAGAGGACAAATCAGGTTGTTGGTGCTGTTGAAACTAACACAACTAAAAACACATGGAAATGGGAGATATATTTTACCTCCCTGGTTAGAGGACAAATCAGGTTGTTGGTGCTGTTGAAACTAACACAACTAAAAACACATGGAAATGGGAGATATATTTTACCTCCCTGGTTAGAGGACAAATCAGGTTGTTGGTGCTGTTGAAACTAACACAACTAAAAACACATGGAAATGGGAGATATATTTTACCTCCCTGGTTAGAGGACAAATCAGGTTGTTGGTGCTGTTGAAACTAACACGACTAAAAACACATGGAAATGGGAGATATATTTTACCTCCCTGGTTAGAGGACAAATCAGGTTGTAGGTGCTGTTGAAACTAACACAACTAAAAACACATGGAAATGGGAGATATATTTTACCTCCCTGGTTAGAGGACAAATCAGGTTGTTGGTGCTGTTGAAACTAACACAACTAAAAACACATGGAAATGGGAGATATATTTTACCTCCCTGGTTAGAGGACAAATCAGGTTGTTGGTGCTGTTGAAACTAACACAACTAAAAACACATGGAAATGGGAGATATATTTTACCTCCCTGGTTAGAGGACAAATCAGGTTGTTGGTGCTGTTGAAACTAACACAACTAAAAACACATGGAAATGGGAGATATATTTTACCTCCCTGGTTAGAGGACAAATCAGGTTGTTGGTGCTGTTGAAACTAACACGAATAAAAACACATGGAAATGGGAGATATATTTTACCTCCCTGGTTAGAGGACAAATCAGGTTGTAGGTGCTGTTGAAACAAACACAACTAAAAACACATGGAAATGGGAGATATATTTTACCTCCCTGGTTAGAGGACAACCTGCAGAAGACAGTCAGCTACATTTTGGAGAGATGCATTTACATTTAGAGGTTGTTAAACAAAGGAACACAACACTTATTTTCCATCCCTCATCGATATCATGTTGAAATCATTTGTGTGAGAGTGTGGAGATGAGTTTGTCCTGTTAAAACTAACAGCTCAAAAACCACATGGAATCTGGGAATAATGTGTACATCACTGGTTAGAGGACAACTTGTAGAAAACATCTAGCTACATTTTGATTCAAGTGGGTCACCAATGCTGTAAGTGTAACACAGCTCTTTTTGTGTTAGTCACTTTCTGTTATATCATATAAATATCACTCTTTCAATTCAGAGCCTGGATTTTCCCCCTGAGGCTAATATCCATATCATGCAGAAATCAATTGAACAGGGGGCCAACGTTTAGGGTTCTACATTGTGACATTATTAAAATACTCCTTCTACAATGTGAAAACATTCTACATTGTGACATCATTAAAATACTCCTTCTACAATGTTAAAACATTCTACATTGTGACATCATTAAAATACTCCTTCTACAATGTAAAAATGTTCTACATTGTGACATCATTAAAATACTCCTTCTACAATGTTTAAACATTCTACATTGTGACATCATTAAAATACTCCTACTACAATGTTTAAACATTCTACATTGTGACATCATTAAAATACTCCTTCTACAATGTTAAAACATTCTACATTGTGACATCATTAAAATACTCCTTCTACAATGTTTAAACATTCTACATTGTGACATCATTAAAATACTCCTTCTACAATGTTTAAACATTATACATTGTGACATTAATTCATTGATATCATGAAACAACTCCATCATTAATGTATTTTCTGATGTTTGATCAGAGATCTGTTATCAGAGTATCTCTTGTCACATTGACCACAGCTATGAGGTTTCTCTCCTGGGTGTGTTCTCTGGTGTATAATCAGATGGCTGGATGTAGTAAAATTCTTCCCACATTGTTCACAGCTATAAGGTTTCTCTCCTGTGTGTGTTCTCTGGTGTATAATCAGATGGCTGGATGTAGTAAAATTCTTCCCACATTGTTCACAACTATAAGGTTTCTCTCCTGTGTGTGTTCTCTGGTGTGATACCAGGTTGCTTGACTGAGTAAAACTCTTCCCACATTGATAACAGCTGTAAGGTTTCTCTCCTGTGTGTGTTCTCTGGTGAGATAACAGGCTGCTTGACTGAGTAAAACTCTTCCCACATTGATAACAGCTGTAAGGTTTCTCTCCTGTGTGTGTTCTCTGGTGAGATAACAGGCTGCTTGACTGAGTAAAACTCTTCCCACATTGATCACAGCTATAAGGTTTCTCTCCAGTGTGAATTCTCATGTGTACTTTTAGTGAATTTGATCTTAAGTAACTCTTCCCACAGTTAGAGCAGCAGTGCGATTTCTTCCCTGTTGGTCTCCACTGGTGTTTCTTGAGGTGTTCTGATCGGGAGGAACTCTTACCTGCCTCGTCAGCTTCATGATGTTGTTGAGGCTCCCCAGAGGATCCACGATAGTCACATCTCTCTCCTGTGTGAACAACAAGTCAGACAGATGGTTAAAGGCCCACAACAGCAGAAATCCACTGTAAAAGGTGATGACAACAGCGTAGCCATGATGTTGTACAACAATTGACGTCTGTAATGAATGTTACAATGATTTGACAATTGTCTTAAGACAGTCAAGTGAGCAACAATAGTCATATTTTGTCTTGTTTTCACATTAGTAGTAACATCGATGATTGTCGGCTATAAATAAGTTATTACAGTTGCTGAACCCCTAAGCAGTGTGCCAGACAACCTTTGGTCACCAATATAGGCCCCTTTCTGTGTTTGCTAAAATAGGCGCACGAGGGAAATGAATTGAATGTGAGAGTGGTTACATTTATCCAGCCCCCAGAGTGGTTACATTTATCCAGCCCCCATCCCTCAGCTGTTTACCAAACCAAGTCTCAGGGCAGGCATTTTGTTGCTGTTTAAATGCTAGGTTGTCCCTTTAAAAAAGCCAAATCAATCGATCAACCAATCTGCAGTTCAAACAATAACAAAGATGTCATTCCACCACTGTTTTGGTAATAAGATGATGGATGGGTCTGGAGAAATGTAACTACTCTCAAATTCATAGACAGACCTACGGATGCAAGGACTGACCATCCATGAAATCAACATGATAGTTTTAACCATGTTGAGGCTCTACAGTGTTGATTTACATTGTTTCTAAACATTGGTGTAAAAAAAATCTTATTTGGGGTTCTGATGGGGTACAACAGTTGAACTAAGCTCATGAGGCATGTGTTATATTCTTCAAGAATCAATGGCTATAAATAATATAAATGTAGCAATTACATATTTCCCCTTTAACACCACACATCAGTTCAACAACTGCAGAGTTTGTGCCTCTGTTTTTAAGACAGTACTTACTAGTGTTAATCACGGCCCGGTTTCTCAAAACCATCTTACGGCTAAGTTCACCGTCAGAACCATAGGATGCCTTAAGATGCGTTTGGAAAACCGGGCCCAGATATCCAGTTTCCTCCTCTTCGTCTTCCTCCTCTTTTGTCGATGTGACAGTCATCTCCCCCTCCCCCTCTTTCACTCCATAAACTGCATCCTCTTCTCTCCGCTTCCTCTTCTTTTACTGTAACATCCTCCTCCTCTTTCACTCTGAACGAGTCTTCCTTTTCTTCCACTGAAACGTCTTTCTCTTCTTCACGGTAACAGCCTCACCCTCTACTTGTTTTTGTATTGTAACATCCTTCTCTTCCTCCTCCTCTTTCAGGAGAACTTCTTTCTCCGTCCAGAAGACCTCCTCTTCTTTAGCAGGAGGAGAGTAACTTAGTGAACTCATGGTCGGAGATGTTCGCTAGCTAGCATTAGTGACTAGCCTAGTTCTAAGCTAATTTAGCAAACCAGCTAGCTGACAAACCACGTAATTATGTAATTAAATGGGCCAACACGTACATACGACAGAAGTGTGTTTAATACACAGCGACTAATATACACCAAAACAGTGTAAAGAGAGTGAATGTTGTAGCTATGTTTGCTAGAAAGCTACCGAGGTGTCTAACTGTTGTTGTTGAAGGAGCGTCCCGTCCACTAGATTATACGTCACACTGGCAGCGTCGCCTGAACCTAAAAGACGCACATCGCCATCTGCTGACTGGAGGGGCAACGCAGTTGAGGAACCAAAAGTTTATTTTTCATTTATTTCAGTAAAGTTGATTATCATATTAAGTCGTTCAAAGAGAAGCATGTGTTGATTGATTCGTGTTTAATGAGTGATAATTTAAAACAAACTCTAGACCCACTACATATTTACATTAAACCATAGTTCTGACATGGATCATTTTGACCCCAGAGGCATATCTTTTATCACAGCCAAAATGTGGTTCATTCAATTCATCCAATTTTTCATGACTTGTCAATCAACTTGTTCTTAATACATCTAAATCCTGGTTTAGTGTTTCTGTATCAATAAGGACTTTTAACAAATTAAAATCCTTTGGAGTCATTTTGACTCCATCCAAAATCAGCTTTGATAAATAGGACGTTTATTTCAAATCAAAATCACATTTTATTGGTCACATACACGTGTTTAGCAAATGTTATTGCAGGTGTAGCAAAATGCTTGTGTTTCTAGCTCCGGCAGTGCAGTAATACCTAACAAGTAATATCTAATAATTTCACAAATCTAAGTATTTGAATGTAGGTTTCTCTGTAGACATGATCCATCCCACCAGAGGGTGGAGGGGCACCTGTATCAGTGGTTTTGACCAGATAGACACCTGCAGACACACAGTATAGTGCCTCCCATGTTCTCTCCTAAGATTGGACTTTCTATACCACGTATCACCTGACTGTGTACAAAACTGCCAATGATAGAAACCTCTTCCAGTGGTATACAGTGTATTCATTAAGTATTCATACCCCATAATGACAAACCAAAAACAGGCTTGAAATTTTTTGCAAATGTCTTTACTTAAGTATTCAGACCCTTTGCTATGAGACTCAAAATTGAGCTCAGATGCATCCTGATTCCATTGATCATACTTGAGATGTTTCTACAACTTGATTGGAGTCCACCTGTGGTAAATTCAATAAATTAGACATGGTTTGGAAAGGCACACACCTGTCTATATAAGGTCCCACAGTTGACAGTGCATGTCAGAGCAAAAACCAAGCCATGAGGTCAAAGGAATTGTCTGTAGACCTCTGAGACAGGATTATGTCGAGGCACAGATTTGGGGAAAGGTACCAAAAAAATTCTGCAGCATTGACGGTCCCCATGAACACAATGGCCGCCATCATTCTTAAATGGAAGAAGTTTGGAACCACCAATACTCTTTCTAGAGCTGGCCACCCGGCCAAACTGAGAAATCGGGGGAGAAGGGCCTTGGTCAAGGAGGTGAACAAGAACCCGATGTTCACTCTGACAGAGCTCCAGATTTCCTCTGTGGAGACGGGAGAACCTTCCAGAAGGACAACCATCTCTGCAGCACTCCACCAATCAGGCCTTAATGTAGCAATGATTAAATTGTCAACATTTATTTCAATGGACAATTCTGTGAACTGTTCTGTGAAATGTGTTGGCTAGAGATGACTTGCAGGAGCTTGCAGGGATTTGTAGGCAGGCATGTTGTCTACTTTGATGCTAATTAGCATTTTCGAATCTGAGAGTAGAGAGAGACATCCCATTAGTTCCTGCCAAGGCAGCAGCTACTCTTCCTGGGGTTTATTATGGATCCCCATTAGTTCCTGCCAAGGCAGCAGCTACTCTTCCTGGGGGTTTATTATGGATCCCCATTAGTTCCTGCCAAGGCAGCATCTACTATCCCTGGGGTTTATTATGGATCCCCATTAGTTCCTGCCAAGGCAGCATCTACTCTTCCTGGGGTTTATTATAGATCCCCATTAGTTCCTGCCAAGGCAGCAGCTACTCTTCCTGGGGTTTATTATGGATCCCCATTAGTTCCTGCCAAGGCAGCAGCTACTCTTCCTGGGGTTTATTATGGATCCCCATTAGTTCCTGCCAAGGCAGCATCTACTCTCCCTGGGGTTTATTATGGATCCCCATTAGTTCCTGCCAAGGCAGCATCTACTCTTCCTGGGGTTTATTATAGATCCCCATTAGTTCCTGCCAAGGCAGCAGCTACTCTTCCTGAGGTCCAGCAAAAATAAAGGCAGTTATACCATTTTAAAAACATGACAATAAATTCACAACACACTGTGTCCTCAGTCACCTTGTCCCAGAGAGGTTTACATGGTTATCAAAACATCACACCAGGGTGAGTCTAAACAAAACACAGCCCTGTGGGGAAAATGAATGGAACCATCTCCCTGTTTGACCTCTAGTTGTTATGGATATTATGACTCTACAGAGACACACAGTGGACCTGTCAAAATATGTTCCATTGATAAATCACACTTTATTTAACCTCAATGTCATCTTGTGTTTATAGCATCGCCTGAAAAACGCATATCGCCATCTGTTGACTGGAGTGGTTAACGCAGATAAATGTTTATTTTATTTCCAGACAAAAAGTGCATTTTTACATTTCTTTCATTAAATAATAATATAATAGTCAGACAACTGCAGAATTGTAATAAGTATGAATTTAAAACCTACTTCCACATTCTACCAACTCAACAGATGTTTCTCCTACAGTGAATATTAACCAATGAGGTGGGTCTTTCCACATTCTACCAACTCAACAGATGTTTCTACTACAGGGAATATTAACCAATGAGGTGGGTCTTTCCACAATCTACCAACCCAACAGATGTTTCTACTACAGGGAATATTAACCAATGAGGTGGGTCTTTCCACATTCTACCAACCCAACAGATGTTTCTACTACAGGGAATATTAACCAATGAGGTGGGTCTTTCCACATTCTACCAACTCAACAGATGTTTCTACTACAGGGAATATTAACCAATGAGGTGGGTCTTTCCACATTCTACCAACTCAACAGATGTTTCTACTACAGGGAATATTAACCAATGAGGTGGGTCTTTACACATTCTACCAACCCAACAGATGTTTCTACTACAGGGAATATTAACCAATGAGGTGGGTCTTTCCACAATCTACCAACCCAACAGATGTTTCTACTACAGGGAATATTAACCAATGAGGTGGGTCTTTCCACATTCTACCAACCCAACAGATGTTTCTACTACAGGGAATATTAACCAATGAGGTGGGTCTTTCCACATTCTACCAACCCAACAGATGTTTCTACTACAGGGAATATTAACCAATGAGGTGGGTCTTTCCACATTCTACCAACCCAACAGATGTTTCTACTACAGGGAATATTAACCAATGAGGTGGGTCTTTCCACATTCTACCAACCCAACAGATGTTTCTACTACAGGGAATATTAACCAATGAGGTGGGTCTTTCCACATTCTACCAACCCAACAGATGTTTCTACTAGAGGGAATATTAACCAATGAGGTGGGTCTTTCCACATTCTACCAACCCAACAGATGTTTCTACTACAGGGAATATTAACCAATGAGGTGGGTCTTTCCACAATCTACCAACCCAACAGATGTTTCTACTACAGGGAATATTAACCAATGAGGTGGGTCTTTCCACATTCTACCAACCCAACAGATGTTTCTACTACAGGGAATATTAACCAATGAGGTGGGTCTTTCCACATTCTACCAACCCAACAGATGTTTCTACTAGAGGGAATATTAACCAATGAGGTGGGTCTTTCTACATTCTACCAACCCAACAGATGTTTCTACTAGAGGGAATATTAACCAATGAGGTGGGTCTTTCCACATTCTACCAACCCAACAGATGTTTCTACTAGAGGGAATATTAACCAATGAGGTGGGTCTTACCACATTCTACCAACCCAACAGATGTTTCTACTACAGTGAATATTAACCAATGAGGTGAGTCTTTCCACATTCTACCAACCCAACAGATGTTTCTACTACAGGGAATATTAACCAATGAGGTGGGTCTTTCCACATTCTACCAACCCTACAGATGTTTCTACTACAGGGAATATTAACCAATGAGGTGGGTCTTTCCACATTCTACCAACCCAACAGATGTTTCTACTACAGGGAATATTAACCAATGAGGTGGGTCTTACCACATTCTACCAACCCAACAGATGTTTCTCCTACAGGGAATATTAACCAATGAGGTGGGTCTTTCCACATTCTACCAACCCAACAGATGTTTCTACAATGAACACTTTCAGGTTAATTGAAGTTAAATCCCAAAAAGCCTAAACAGGTTTGGTCATTATCAGGGATTGGAGCGTTGAAAGATGATGCACAACAACGGTTTCTTCCACGAAACCACGACAACAATAACCACCGCGGTCAAAATAACTGTAAAGTTATTCTCCATCGAAACGACTACCGCTACAATCGACCTGTTCGCAACACATGGGTATTGGATCTAAACTCATTGATCTGTCAGTAAGCTATGTTTACATGGGTATTGGATCTGACCTCATTGATCTGTCAGTAAACTATGTTTACATGGTTATTGGGATCTGACCTCATTGATCTATCAGTAAGCTATGTTTACATGGGTATTGGATCTAACCTCATTGATCTATCAGTAAGCTATGTTTACATGGGTATTGGATCTAACCTCATTGATCTGTCAGTAAGCTATGTTTACATGGGTATTGGATCTAACCTCATTGATCTGTCAGTAAGCTATGTTTGCATGGTTATTGGGATCTGACCTCATTGATCTATCAGTAAGCTATGTTTACATGGGTATTGGATCTAACCTCATTGATCTGTCAGTAAGCTATGTTTACATGGGTATTGGATCTAACCTCATTGATCTGCCAGTAAGCTATGTTTACATGGGTATTGGATCTAACCTCATTGATCTATCAGTAAGCTATGTTTACATGGGTATTGGGATCTCAGCTATAATCTAATCCAACAAAGGAGTCCCACCAGCTAGTAGTGTAACAAACCTTGCAGGAAAGTACTAGGTGGCTCTGGTGGAAGATCAGACCTCACCACCATTTGACTGATGTTGGGGGCGTGTCTGAAAACTCCCCGTGGGGTTCTTTAAAAGTCTTCCCCGGTTGTGGATCAGTGATCAAGACGTGTTTTAATGATGTGGTCAAACTGTTTACCAAGTGGGGAGTACTGAAGGAAGCATTGAACATGTTGGTCTGGAGGGAGGGGAGGTTTGGGGAGTACTGAAGGAGGCATTGAACGTGTCGGTCTGGAGGGAGGGGAGGTTTGGGGAGGACTGATGGAAGCATTGAACGTGTCGGTCTGGAGGGAGGGGAGGTTTGGGGAATACTGAAGGAAGCATTGAACCTGTTGGTCTGGAGGGAGGGGAGGTTTGGGGAGTACTGAAGGAAGCATTGAACGTGTCGGTCTGGAGGGAGGGGAGGTTTGGGGAGTACTGAAGGAAGCATTGAACGTGTTGGTCTGGAGGGAGGGGAGGTTTGGGGAATACTGAAGGAAGCATTGAACATGTTGGTCTGGAGGGAGGGGAGGTATAACACTCATCCAGACAGTCCTCTGAGTAACCCCCCTGTCTGAAACACTCATCCAGACAGTCCTCTGAGTAATCCCACTGTCTGAAACACTCATCCAGACAGTCCTCTGAGTAACCCCACTGTCTATAACACTCATCCAGACAGTCCTCTGAGTAACCCCCTGTCTGAAACACTCATCCAGACAGTCCTCTGAGTAACCCCCTGTCTGAAACACTCATCCAGACAGTCCTCTGAGTAACCCCAGTCTGAAACACTCATCCAGACAGTCCTCTGGGTAACCCCACTGTCTGAAACGCTCATCCAGACAGTCCTCTGAGTAACCCACTGTCTGAAACACTCATCCAGACAGTCAGCTTGTTCGTCATAGTCACTCTGTGTACCACAAAACCTGCGTATGCAACAGTATTGGCTGATGGAGGCTATTTTCTAGGGTTGTAGGTTGGAAGCTATCAGGGAATTCCTGTCCATCAGCCTCCTGTATAGGTCTGTGATAAAGCCACCAATCTCCTTCTTAATCAAAATGTACAGATAACTTGATTCATGCGCATCAAAGGTGAGGGTGAATTTCAGAAAAAGAAGACGCTCTGGATTGATCACTGGAGTCAGATGTGAAGGAGGAGGTTGATCATCAGGAGTCAGATGTGAAGGAGGAGGTTGATCATCAGGAGTCAGATGTGAAGGAGGAGGTTGATCATCAGGAGTCAGATGTGAAGGAGGTTGATCATCAGGAGTCAGATGTGAAGGAGGTTGATCATCAGGAGTCAGATGTGAAGGAGGTTGATCATCAGGAGTCAGATGTGAAGGAGGAGGTTGGTCATCAGGAGTCAGATGTGAAGGAGGAGGTTGATCATAAGGAGTCAGATGTGAAGGCGGAGGTTGATCATCAGGAGTCAGATGTGAAGGAGGAGGTTGATCATCAGGAGTCAGATGTGAAGGAGGAGGTTGATCATCAGGAGTCAGATGTGATGGAGGAGGTTGATCATCAGGAGTCAGATGTGAAGGAGGAGGTTGATCATCAGGAGTCAGATGTGAAGGAGGAGGTTGATCATCAGGAGTCAGATGTGAAGGAGGAGGTTGATCATCAGGAGTCAGATGTGAAGGAGGAGGTTGATCATCAGGAGTCAGATGTGAAGGAGGAGGTTGATCATCAGGAGTCAGATGTGAAGGAGGAGGTTGATCATCAGGAGTCAGATGTGAAGGAGGAGGTTGATCATCAGGAGTCAGATGTGAAGGAGGAGGTTGATCATCAGGAGTCAGATGTGAAGGAGGAGGTTGATCATCAGGAGTCAGATGTGAAGGAGGAGGTTGATCATCAGGAGTCAGATGTGAAGGAGGAGGTTGATCATCAGGAGTCAGATGTGAAGGAGGAGGTTGATCATCAGGAGTCAGATGTGAAGGAGGAGGTTGATCATCAGGAGTCAGATGTGAAGGAGGAGGTTGATCATCAGGAGTCAGATGTGAAGGGAGGAGGTTGATCATCAGGAGTCAGATGTGAAGGAGGAGGTTGATCATCAGGAGTCAGATGTGAAGGAGGAGGTTGATCATCAGGAGTCAGATGTGAAGGAGGAGGTTGATCATCAGGAGTCAGATGTGAAGGAGGAGGTTGATCATCAGGAGTCAGATGTGAAGGAGGAGGTTGATCATCAGGAGTCAGATGTGAAGGAGGAGGTTGATCATCAGGAGTCAGATGTGAAGGAGGAGGTTGATCATCAGGAGTCAGATGTGATGGAGGAGGTTGATCATCAGGAGTCAGATGTGAAGGAGGAGGTTGATCATCAGGAGTCAGATGTGAAGGGAGGAGGTTGATCATCAGGAGTCAGATGTGAAGGAGGAGGTTGGTCATCAGGAGTCAGATGTGAAGGAGGAGGTTGATCATCAGGAGTCAGATGTGAAGGAGGAGGTTGATCATCAGGAGTCAGATGTGAAGGAGGAGGTTGGTCATCAGGAGTCAGATGTGAAGGAGGAGGTTGATCATCAGGAGTCAGATGTGAAGGAGGAGGTTGATCATCAGGAGTCAGATGTGAAGGAGGAGGTTGATGGCCACATCAGTGAATTGTACTTTTTGGAGAAAAGTCCTCTGGTCTGATGAAACAAATATAGAACTGTTTGGCCATAATGACCATCGTTATGTTTGGAAGAAAAAGGGAGAGGCTTGCAAACCAAAGCTCACCATCCCAACTGTGAAGCATGGAGGTGGCAGCATCATGTTTGTGGGGGTGTTTTGCTGCAGGGGAGACTAGTGCACTTCACAAATTAGATGGCATCATGAGGTGGGGAAATTATGTGGATATATTGAAGCAACATGAAGCAACAAGCTTGGTCGCAAATGGGTCTTCCAAATGGACAATGACCCCAAGCATGCTTCCAAAGTTGTGGCAAAATGGCTTAAGGACAACAAAGTTAAGGTAAGAAATTTTAACATTCATTACAGACGTCAATTGTTGTACAGCATCATGGCTACGCTGTTGGCATCACCTTTTACAGTGGATTTCTGCTGTTGTGGGCCTTTAACCATCTGTCTGACTTGTTGTTTACACAGGAGAGAGATGTGACTATCGTGGATCCTCTGGGGAGCCTCAACATCATGATGCCAACGAGGCAGAGAAGAGTCTCTCCAGTTTATATCACCTCAAGAAACACCCACAGGGAATAAATCTCACTGCTTCTCTGACTGTGGGGAAGGTTGCAAATCTTCATCAGAACTTAAAGAAGATCAGAATTACTTAAAGAAGATCAGAATCACTAAAAGTGAATTCATACTGGAGAGAAACCTTATAGCTGTGATCAATGTGGGAAGAGTTTTACTCAGTCAAGCTGCCTGAAAACTCACCAGAGAATACACACTGGAGAGAAACCTTATATACCTGTGATCAATGTGGGAAGAGTTTTACTCAGTCAAGCTGCCTGAAAACTCACCAGAGAATACACACTGGAGAGAAACCTTATATACCTGTGATCAATGTGGGAAGAGTTTTACTCAGTCAAGCTGCCTGAAAACTCACCAGAGAATACACACTGGAGAGAAATCTTATATACCTGTGATCAATGTGGGAAGAGTTTTACTCAGTCAAGCTGCCTGAAAACTCACCAGAGAATACACACTGGAGAGAAACCTTATAGCTGTGATCAATGTGGGAAAGGTTTTACTCACTCAAGCTGCCTGATGGTACATCTTGAGAGCACACAAGGGAGAGAAACCTTACCACTGCTCTGACTGCGGAAAGAGTTTTGTTAGTTCAACAGATTTAAAATCACACCAGAAAATACACACAGTAGAGAAACCTTATAACTGTACTCAATGTGGGAAGAGGTTTAATCACTCAAGCTGGCTGATAGTACATCTGAGAGCACACACAGGAGTGAAACCTTATAGCTGTGATCAATGTGGGAAGAGTTTTGTTACATCTAGGCATCTGACTATACAGCAGAGAACACACACAGGAGTGAAACCTTATAGCTGTGATCAATGTGGGAAGAGTTTTGTTACATCTAGCCATCTGACTATACAGCAGAGAACACACACAGGAGAGAAATCTTACAGCTGTAGTCAATGTGGGAAGAGTTTTATTCAGTCAAGTAGCCTGATATCACACCAGAAACACACACAGGAGAGAAATTTCATAGCTGGGATCAATGTCAGAAGAGATACTCTGATAAAAGATCTCTGATCAAACATCAGAAAATACATACATGAAGTAGTTGTTTCATAATATCAATGAATTAATGTCACAATGTAGAATGTTTAAACATTGTAGTAGGAGTATTTTAATGATGTCACAATGTAGAATGTTTTAACATTGTAGTAGCAGTATTTTAATGATGTCACAATGTAGAATGTTTTAACATTGTAGTAGGAGTATTTTAATGATGTCACAATGTAGAATGTTTTAACATTGTAGTAGCAGTATTTTAATGATGTCACAATGTAGAATGTTTTAACATTGTAGTAGCAGTATTTTAATGATGTCACAATGTAGAATGTTTTAACATTGTAGTGGGAGTATTTTAATGATGTCACAATGTAGAATGTTTTCACATTGTAGAAGGAGTATTTTAATGATGTCATAATGTAGAATGTTTTCACATTGTAGTAGGAGTATTTTAATGATGTCACAATGTAGAATGTTTAAACATTGTAGTAGGAGTATTTTAATGATGTCACAATGTAGAATGTTTTAACATTGTAGTAGGAGTATTTTAATGATGTCATAATGTAGAATGTTTTCACATTGTAGTAGGAGTATTTTAATGATGTCACAGTGTAGAATGTTTTAACATTGTTGTTGGAGTACAAAGGATTTTAATTTGTTAAAAGTCCATATTGATACAGAAACACTAAACCAGGATTTAGATGTACAAGTTGATTGACAAAGTCATGAAAAATGGAATAAACCACATTTTGGCTGTGATAAAAGATATGCCTCTGGGGTCAAAATGATCCATGTCAGAACTATGGTTCAATGTAAATATGTAGTGGGTCAAAATGATCCATGTCAGAACTATGGTTCAATGTAAATATGTAGTGGGTCAAAATGATCCATGTCAGAACTATGGTTCAATGTAAATATGTAGTGGGTCTAAATGATCCATGTCAGAACTATGGTTCAATGTAAATATGTAGTGGGTCTAAATGATCCATGTCAGAACTATGGTTCAATGTAAATATGTAGTGGGTCTAAATGATCCATGTCAGAACTATGGTTCAATGTAAATATGTAGTGGGTCTAAATGATCCATGTCAGAACTATGGTTCAATGTAAATATGTAGTTGGTCTAAATGATCCATGTCAGAACTATGGTTCAATGTAAATATGTAGTGGGTCTAAATGATCCATGTCAGAACTATGGTTCAATGTAAATATGTAGTTGGTCTAAATGATCCATGTCAGAACTATGGTTCAATGTAAATATGTAGTGGGTCTAAAGTTTGTTTTAAATTATCACTCATTAAACACGAATAAATCAACACATGCTTCTCTTTGAACAACTCAATACAATATTACACTTTTATGAAATAAATGAAAATAAACTTTTGGTTCCTCAACTGTGTTTCCCCTCCAGTCAGCAGATGACGATGTGTCTTTTTATTTTAATTTATATATATTTTTTTACAAACACTTTCCTCTCGGTGGAAGTTGGTTTTGTGAACGGAGAATTTGTCTTATATATTTATTACAACAAGATCTCTCAAGTAAACCCACGCCTTCCAATCTGAGTTCTGGATAAACTTTGTAATCATTACCAAAGATAAGATGGGTTTTCATTAGTGTAGTTAGACCCCTGGGAACGGCTTTGAGTTCTGGATAAACTTTGTGATCATTACCAAAGATAAGATGGTTTTCATTAGTGTAGTTAGACCCCTGGGAACGGCTCTGAGTTCTGGATCAACTTTGTGATCATTACCAAAGATAAGATGGGTTTTCATTAGTGTAGTTAGACCCCTGGGAACGGCTTTGAGTTCTGGATAAACTTTGTGATCATTACCAAAGATAAGATGGTTTTCATTAGTGTAGTTAGACCCCTGGGAACGGCTCTGAGTTCTGGATAAACTTTGTGATCATTAATAAAGATAAGATGGGTTTTCATTAGTGTAGTTAGACCCCTGGGAACGGCTCTGAGTTCTGGATAAACTTTGTGATCATTACCAAAGATAAGATGAGTTTTCATTAGTGTAGTTAGACCCCTGGGAACGGCTCTGAGTTCTGGATAAACTTCGTGATCATTACCAAAGATAAGATGAGTTTTCATTAGTGTAGTTAGACCCCTGGGAACGGCTCTGACCACAGAAATAAACTCTCTGAAAGGTATTGGAAACCCTTTCAATGTTATAAATTGTTCATATGTGAGAATATTACCTCTGTTGTCAAAAACATCAAGAACAACGTCATTATTCCTCTCATGCCAGCTGGGGTAGAACAATGACTTATTCCGTACAGTTATGTCTGAATTATTCCACAAAATAGCTTTATGTGGGGATAAAATGTGCAGGAAACCTATTTTCCAGGCCAGTAAAGCTTGTTGTTGAAACCTAACTAACTTTGAGAGTTTACTTAGTGTAGAATTGCTTCAGTTATCTGGTGTTGAAAAGTCCCACACCACACCTTACCATCCCATGGGTAACGGCCAAGCAGAACGTCTGAATCGCACACTGGGTGGGCGAGACTACTGGGTTTCCACCCTTCTTCTTGATGTTCAGACACACCTCTAGGCTGCCGGTAGATGTTATGTTTGAAAGTGTGCTGTTGGATGGGGACACAGTAGATGTGGATAAGTAGGTCCAGTCTCTGGGTGAATGAAATACCATATTGAATCAGTATTGATCAAACATCTTTTCAACCAGTTGATCTTGAAAGTGTTATTTATGTCACAAAGTCCAACACTTCCAGACCTCCTTCAGCTCTTTTATTAGAGGACTGACTCTTTTAGTTGGTGAGATTTATTTTTCCAGATGAAGTCAAGAAAGGTCTTGTTGATCTCTTTACAAGTAGCAGGATTTACACATAAAGATAATGAGGGGTACAGAAAACCAGACAGTCCCTCTGCCTTGGACAGATGTACTCTCCCAAGTATAGAAACATCTCTTTGTAGACAATTATTACATATCTTTTTGGCATTCTTAATTTTAGGAGAGAAATTCATTGTCTGACTGTTTTTTGACAGATGTATTGCTAAATATTTAACACAGTCCTTTACAGGAATATTTTACATTTCTTTATCATCAGAGTCAAATAAACACAAGATTTCTGTACTGTATAAACACTGCTAATACAACAATAGTGCTAGGTGTCTGTACTATATTAACACTGCTAATCCAACAATAGTGCTAGGTGTCTGTGCTATATAAACACTGCTAATCCAACAATAGTGCTAGGTGTCTGTACTATATAAACACTGCTAATACAACAATAGTGCTAGGTGTCTGTACTATATTAACACTGCTAATCCAACAATAGTGCTAGGTGTCTGTACTATATAAACACTGCTAATACAACAATAGTGCTAGGTGTCTGTACTATATAAACACTGCTAATACAACAATAGTGCTAGGTGTCTGTACTATATTAACACTGCTAATCCAACAATAGTGCTAGGTGTCTGTACTATATAAACACTGCTAATACAACAATAGTGCTAGGTGTCTGTACTATATAAACACTGCTAATACAACAATAGTGCTAGGTGTCTGTACTATATAAACACTGCTAATCCAACAATAGTGCTAGGTGTCTGTACTATATTAACACTGCTAATCCAACAATAGTGCTAGGTGTCTGTACTATATAAACACTGCTAATACAACAATAGTGCTAGGTGTCTGTACTATATGAACACTGTTAATACAACAATAGTGCTAGGTGTCTCTACTATATAAACACTGCTAATCCAACAATAGTGCTAGGTGTCTGTACTATATAAACACTGCTAATCCAACAATAGTGCTAGGTGTCTGTACTATATAAACACTGCTAATCCAACAATAGTGCTAGATGTCTGTACTATATAAACACTGCTAATCCAACAATAGTGCTAGGTGTCTGTACTATATAAACACTGTTAATACAACAATAGTGCTAGGTGTCTGTACTATATAAACACTGCTAATCCAACAATAGTGCTAGATGTCTGTACTATATAAACACTGCTAATACAACAATAGTGCTAGATGTCTGTACTATATAAACACTGCTAATCCAACAATAGTGCTAGGTGTCTGTACTATATAAACACTGCTATAGTAGAACAGTACCACTTGGGTTGGTCTACTATTATCCTACTGAACAGTACAGCTTGGGTTGGTCTACTATTATCCTACTGAACAGTACAGCTTGGGTTGGTCTACTATTATCCTACTGAACAGTACAGCTTGCGTTGGTCTACTATTATCCTACTGAACAGTACAGCTTGGGTTGGTCTACTATTATCCTACTGAACAGTACAGCTTGGGTTGGTCTACTATTATCCTACTGAACAGTACAGCTTGGGTTGGTCTACTATTATCCTACTGAACAGTACAGCTTGGGTTGGTCTACTATTATCCTACTGAACAGTACAGCTTGGGTTGGCCTACTATTATCCTACTGAACAGTACCACTTGGGTTGGTCTACTATTATCCTACTGAACAGTACAGCTTGGGTTGGTCTACTATTATCCTACTGAACAGTACAGCTTGGGTTGGCCTACTATTATCCTACTGAACAGTACCACTTGGGTTGGTCTACTATTATCCTACTGAACAGTACCACTTGGGTTGGTCTACTATTATCCTACTGAACAGTACCACTTGGGTTGGTCTACTATTATCCTACTGAACAGTACCACTTGGGTTGGTGTACTATTATCCTACTGAACAGTACAGCTTGGGTTGGTCTACTATTATCCTACTGAACAGTACCACTTGGGTTGGTCTACTATTATCCTACTGAACAGTACCACTTGGGTTGGTCTACTATTATCCTACTGAACAGTACAGCTTGGGTTGGTCTACTATTATCCTACTGAACAGTACCACTTGGGTTGGTCTACTATTATCCTACTGAACAGTACAGCTTGGGTTGGTCTACTATTATCCTACTGAACAGTACAGCTTGGGTTGGTCTACTATTATCCTACTGAACAGTACAGCTTGGGTTGGTCTACTATTATCCTACTGAACAGTACCACTTGGGTTGGCCTGTAACAAGTAATTAAAGAGTAAAAAGTAATTAAAGAGCAGCAGTAAAATAACAACAGCAGGACTATATACAGGTCAGTACCTGGCTCTCCAGAGAAGACAGGCTATGTGCACACAACCCACAAAATGAGGTGGAAACTGAGATGCACTTCCTAACCTCCTGCCAAATGTATGACCAGTTAATTCATACTGTATGTTGTAGTCTGTCTAATAATTAAATCACACAAGATTGACAGCCTGTAATTTTATTAAAAGCATTCAGTTGATTACATGGCAGTTTAGAGAGCAACATCATAACACTAATCTACATCATAATCAATATCATAACATTTATAATCAATAACATCATGATAAGGTAAACAACAACAAACCCCTTTATTAAAATTTTTTTCAAAATACAAAGAATGAACAGATGATTATAATAATACCTGGACTAATAATGGAAACACTTCTGTAACGATTCTCTTGTTGTGAAGTTGAGGCGGACCAAAACGCAGCGTGGTGGTTGTTCATTGTATTTTAATGAAGACACTATACATGAACAAACTAACGAAAACAAGAAACGTGAGAACTCAAAACAGCCCTATCTGGTGCAAACACAAAGACAGGAACAATCACCCACAAACACACAGTGAAACCCAGGCTACCTAAGTATGATTCTCAATCAGAGACAACTAATGACACCTGCCTCTGATTGAGAACCATGCTAGGCCGAAAACATAGAACTGCCCCACAACATAGAAAAACAAACATAGACTGCCCACCCAACTCACGCCCTGACCATACTAAATAAATACAACACAAAGGAAATAGAGGTCAGAACGTGACAACTTCAAGATAAAGAATCTAAGAGACACTAAATAAGATAAAGAATCTAAGAGACACTAAATAAGATAAAGAATCTAAGAGACACTAAATAAGACAAAGAATCTAAGAGACACTAAATAAGATAAAGAATCTAAGAGACACTAAATAAGATAAAGAATCTAAGAGACACTAAATAAGATAAAGAATCTAAGAGACACTAAATAAGATAAAGAATCTAAGAGACACTAAATAAGATAAAGAATCTAAGAGACACTAAATAAGATAAAGAATCTAAGAGACACTAAATAAGATAAAGAATCTAAGAGACACTAAATAAGATAAAGAATCTAAGAGACACTAAATAAGATAAAGAATCTAAGAGACACTAAATAAGACAAATAAATGAAGATAAGAAGCAATACTGGAACATGAAACAGACGTAACTGAGCTACTCTCTTAAAATAATTAAAAACCGATTGTTACCAAAACCCCATGTTACCCAAAACCCCATGTTCCCCCAAACCCCATGTTCCCCCAAACCCCATGTTCCCCCAAACCCCATGTTCCCCAAAACCCCATGTTACCCAAAACCCCATGTTACCCAAAACCCCATGTTCCCCAAAACCCCATGTTCCCCAAACCCCATGTTACCAAATCCCATGTTATCCAGAACCCCATGTTACCAAAATCCCATGTTACCCAAAAACCCCATGTTACCAAAAACCCCATGTTACCCAAAACCCCATGTTACCCATAACCCCATGTTACCCAAAACCCCATGTTACCCAAACCCCATGTTACCAAATCCCATGTTACCCAGAACCCCATGTTACCAAAACCCCATGTTACCCAAACCCCATGTTACCCAAAACACCATGTTACCCAAAACCCCATGTTACCCAAAACCCCATGGTGGTTGCAATCACTCCTTTTAAATTTCGTCCAAGGTTCTAGAAAGATAAACTAATTCTGAACTTGTTATTAAAATTAGAACCACTTCAGGTTTGTCACCACATTTTAAACACCAGTCCACTGCTGACCATCGATTTAAAACATAAAACTGACCTAAGATCAGCATATAGGGTCAGCTTCATTCTACTCCTACTCCGTCCCCTGGGCTGGTCTCTCCTCTCCGGGTCCAGCTTCAGCTCTGGAGCTCAGAGAGACCGTCTCCATGGCATTGACATAAAGATCCATGCTGCTCACCCTGTTCACTCTCTTTTGCCTCCTGGTGGGCTAGGGAGAAACAGCACCAACTGTCAGACATTTACTCTCTAGTATCTCCATTCTCTCTCCCTCCCTCTCCCCCTCACCCTCTCCCTCTAGTTTAAATGACTTGTAACGTCTGAGTCAATGTCTTTACCTTGTAGTACAGGTAGGAGGTGGTGATGGATGTCAGTAGGATAAGCAGCACTACAACGTGTCTGATGATGAAGGCTGGCAGAGGAGAGGCTGCAAACAGAAACACCTTTGATGAGGGGACTGATCATCATCACATAGATCTGTGGGAAATCTGTCAATGACAAAGTTATTTGTCTGGTTCATGTTCAGTTACCTGTGATGGTGAGGGAGAGGAGCTCACTCTCAGAGGAGAAGCTATGAGAGAAAACATCAGTCTCATAAACACAGCTGTAGTTCCCTTGGTGGGAGTCATCTGCAGCAGGGAAGAGGAAGGCAGCAGAGTGATTGACAGCTGGCTGGATCTGCTGTATGTTGGAGCCGGTGAACGTGAGGAGGAAGCAGCCTCCTGGGTACTGTGGCTGAGTGGAGCAGGTGATGGTGAAGTTGTAGCCCCTGAACATCTCGGACCCCTGGTGGCCCCTGGAGACCCCTCCCATTGAGTCAGTCAGGGAAATATCAGGCTGGACTGTATCAATAAAAGAGAACAAGAAAAACCTTCAACTAGTTTCCTATAGATATGACAATAACATCATCATGTAACAGTGCCAGCCACCCTCCCTCACAGGGCAACATGAGTAGTGGGCCTACAGTCACTGAGACAACATATGTTGATATCAGGCTTAAGCAGGACATCTGGAACAAGAGGAGAGAAAAAGAAAACGTAGCTCCTCAACTACTTTCCTCATTTAGATGTGACAATAACATGACATGTGACAGTGGTAGTGAGTAGAGACGTTCACTGAGATAACACTCACATACAAAAGCATTCTGGGATATTTAAGTTGTATTTGATTCCTACTTGACTGAGTGATCTATTTAGTAAAGCAGACTGACAAGTTAAACAGTCATCATGAGAGGTGCAGAGGAAGTTGTATGAATGAAGGAAATCAGTTGAATATAATTATAATATGTTGTTATTACCTGAGCAGATCACTGTGAGTCCAGGAAGGAGATAAGAACTTCTCCAACACTCCCTCAGTGAAGACTCAGACCCAGAACAGATAACTTCAACCCCTCTAGTGGTGTCTCCAGGTGGTACTGAAACAGTGGAGCCACAACCCAGCTGTCTACACACTACTGCTCCTACAGCCTCCTGGTCCCCGTCAGCTCCCACAGTCCTCCACTCTCCCTGGTCGTACCACTCCACTCCACCAGCACAGCGACTGCTTCCTCCCACCAGCCTCACGTCATCAGGCTCTGAGAAAAGAAAAGAGAGAGACAGTAATCTTACTATTTTCTCACTAAAACATACCTATATTGTCTCTCATATTCTTCACTCCAGATGAGAAACAATGTTGATTGATTGACAAACTATTTCTTACCTGAGCAGGTGAGTCCAACAGCATTACCAGGTAGGCAGGTGTTGTTCTCTCTGTCTGAGGTGTCACACACCAGGAGAAAGGACTCTTTGCCTTTACACTGAAACTCTTTATCCCAGGTCTGACCCTCACCTTCTCCATAGAGCCCTCCCTGTAGAGCTGCAGGAGCCCCACAGCCAAGCTCCCCACAGACTACCTCTGCATCCTGCCGGTCAAAGTCAGCTTCACACACTGAGGCCCAGGACTGATTGGACTTCACCTCCACTCTCCCAGAGCAGAGTCCAGCTCCATCCACAAGCCGCACAGACTCTGGAGAAAAAGAGTTGGTTGAACATTCAATCAGTTTTGTTGATGACACTGTCAAGGACTCAACACAAATATGTTGGATAAAAGATTGTAGTTTGCTATGTTTGATACTGTAAGAGGTAGAAATGGGTTCTTAGTCACTCAGGATAGGGTTGGGAATAATGCAGGCAGGAGACAGGAATAAGTTCACTTCACTTTATAGAAAATAAACAGCTGGACATCCATCAGGCAGCTTCACTTCAGTACCATCTGAACTACAATGATCCGCCCATGAACATCTCCCATAAACCAATATGACAAACACAAATATAATGTTTAAATACATCTGACATCTCTCCCTCTATTTAATTGAAATAAAAACACATAAAACATGAGACATGGTAATATTGTATAATGTACAAATAAATCTCTCAATATGACCAGTCTCTTACCTGAACAGGTCACATGATGATAATATTCACCATTACAGACACCAGGTTCTTCTATGATGTCACACTGTCTAATAGAAGACTCATTTCCATAGCAACCACCCAGTCTGACTCCTCTTCTTCCATCTTCAATCAGAGGTCCTCTAGATTCAGCTACAGGATTCCCACAGTCCAGCTCTCTACACACAACCTTAGTCTCTCTCATGCTCCACCAACTAAAACATACACCTGACCACTCTCCTCTGTAGAAGACTTCCACTGTCCCAGAACAGGAAGTGGTCCCATCCACCAGTCTGACTGAGTCTTCAGCTGTAAACAGCAGAGAGGAAAACACAGTGGTGAGGACAGATGATGACAGTGATTCTGTTATTCTAACAGCAGTATTGCTTTGTGGTTGACAAGTATTAGTAGTTCCATAAAACACTTCTTGTTATTGGGTTTTAGAATGGTTTGTATGGACACATGAATTTATCCATGTGGGATAATAAAGTTGACTAATATTGAACTGCTATAATCACTGTAGATTTATACTCTACCTACCTGGTGGACTGACACTTTGAGCCTGGAGATCTGAGGAGAAAGAGTGAGACAGAGGAGAAAGAGAGAGAAAGACACAGAGAGATAGAGAGAAACAAAGGAGAAAGGGAGGAGTCAGAGGAAGAGAGAGACAGAGGTTAAATGAACATCAACATGACCTTTCATGATGTGATGGGGAAGACAGGCTTATCGTTGGTATGGTGCAACAACACCCCTGTGTACACACACTATATATACAAAAGTATGTGGACACCCTTTCAAATTAGTGGATTATATTTCAGCCACACCCCTTCCCCACCCCTTCCACACAGTAATACAGGCAAACACTGGCATTAGAATGGCCTTTCTGAAAAGCTCAGTGACTTTCAACATGGCACCATCATAGGATGTTGAGATCGGTGTGGAGGAACTTGACTGGCCTGCACAGAGGCTAACCTAAACCCCATTGAATACCTTTGTGGTGATTTGAAATGCAGACTGCAATCCAGGCCAAATCGCCCAACATCCGTACTTAAGCTCATTAATGCTCTTGTGGCTGAATGGAAGCAAGTCCATGCAGCAATGTTCCAACATCATTGCCTATCGAATATACAGTGTCTATGGGGTCATATTGCACTTCCTAAGGCTTCCACTAGATGTCAACAGTCTTTAGAACCTTGTTTGAGGCTTCTACTGTGAAGGAGGGGGGGATGAGAGCTGTTTGAGTAAGGGCTCTGCCAGAGTGGCATGAGCTGATCACACTCGCTCACGTGATAGCGACCTGCGTTCCATTGCAATTCTAAAGACAAAGGAATTCTCCGGTTCGAACATTATTGAAGATTTATGTTAAAAACATTCTAAAGATTGATTCTATACATCGTTTGACATGTTTCTACGGACTGTTATATAACTGTTTGTCTGAACCTTCGCCTGGACTTACGAGTTTGGATTTGTTTACTAAACACGCTACCAACAGGAGGTATTTGGACATAAATGATGGACTTTATCGAACAAAACAAACATTTATTGTGGAACTGGGATTCCTGGGAGTGCATTCTGATGAAGATCATCAAAGGTAAGTTAATATTTATAATGCTGTTTCTGACTTCTGTTGACTCCACAACATGGCGGGTGTCTGTATGGCTTGTTTTTGTGTCTGTGCGCCGTATTTAGATTATTGCATGGTGTGCTTTTCCGTAAAGTGTTTTTGAAATCTGACACAGCGGTTGCATTAAGGAGAAGTGGATCTATAATTCCACGCACAACATTTGTATATTTTATCAATGTTTATTGTGAGTATTTCTGTAAATTGATGTGGATCTCTGCAAAATTACCAGATGTTTTGGAAGCAAAACATTACTGAACATAACGTGATTTTTGGATATAAATATGAACTTCCTCAAACAAAACATACATGTATTGTGTAACATGATGTCCTATGAGTGTCATTTGATGAAGATCATCAAAGGTTAGTGATATATTTCATCTGTATTTCTGTTTTTTGTGACTCCTCTCTTTGGCTGGAAAAATGGTTGTGTTTTTCTGTGACGAGGTGCTGACCAAACATAATCTGATGGTGTGCTTTCGTCGTAAAGTCTTTTTGAAATCAGACAATGTGGTGGGATTAACAACAAGTTTATGTATGTTTGAGGAATTTTAATTATGAGATTTCTGTTGTTTGACTGTTGTCAAATCGATCCCGTTAACGGGATCTTAGCCCGTCTCTTCCATAGGAGGTTAAATTTGATGACAAAACAGTGGTAGGCCTGATCACCGACAACGAGCTCCAAGCACACCATGTCAGTCGTGAAGAGGGCACGACAAAACCTATTCCCCCTCAGGAGACTGAAAAGATTTGGCATGGGTCCTCAGATTCTCAAAAGGTTCTACAGCTGCACCATTGAGAGCATGGTAGCATCACTGCCTGCTACGGCAACTGCTCAGCCTCCGACCGCAAGGCACTACAGAGGGTAGTGTGAATGGCCCAGTACATCACTGAGGTCAAGCTTCCTGCCATCTAGGACCTCTATACCAGGCGGTGTCAGAGGAAGGCCCTGAAAATTGTCAAAGACTCCAGACTCCCTAATCATAGACTGTTCTCTCTGTTACCGGAGCGCCAAGTCTAGGTCCAAGAGGCTTCTAAACAGCTTCTATCCCCAAGCCATAAGACTTCTGAACATCTAGTCAAATGGTTACCCAGACTATTCATATTGCCCCCCCCCCCCTCTCAAAACCACTGCCACTCTCTTTTGTCATCTATGCATAGTCACTTAACTTGAAAATAAAAGAGAGCCGCACACTCCATGAGCTCAGATGGAAATATTTAATTATCAACGTTTTGACAGCCAAGCTGTCTTCATCAGAGTTTTCTACTCCGCTAGCCAGCACCTCTAGCCAGCACCTCTAGCCAGCACCTCTAGCCAGCACCTCTAGCCAGCACCTCGCCTGAATAGGTGTGCGTTTCTTTTTCTTCTAGATACAGTGCCTTGCGAAAGTATTCGGCCCCCTTGAACTTTGCGACCTTTTGCCACATTTCAGGCTTCAAACATAAAGATATAAAACTGTATTTTTTTGTGAAGAATCAACAACAAGTGGGACACAATCATGAAGTGGAACGACATTTATTGGATATTTCAAACTTTTTTAACAAATCAAAAACTGAAAAATTGGGCGTGCAAAATTATTCAGCCCCTTTACTTTCAGTGCAGCAAACTCTCTCCAGAAGTTCAGTGAGGATCTTTGAATGATCCAATGTTGACCTAAATGACTAATGATGATAAATACAATCCACCTGTGTGTAATCAAGTCTCCGTATAAATGCACCTGCACTGTGATAGTCTCAGAGGTCCGTTAAAAGCGCAGAGAGCATCATGAAGAACAAGGAACACACTAGGCAGGTCCGAGATACTGTTGTGAAGAAGTTTAAAGCCGGATTTGGATACAAAAATATTTCCCAAGCTTTAAACATCCCAAGGAGCACTGTGCAAGCGATAATATTGAAATGGAAGGAGTATCAGACCACTGCAAATCTACCAAGACCTGGCCGTCCCTCTAAACTTTCAGCTCATACAAGGAGAAGACTGATCAGAGATGCAGCCAAGAGGCCCATGATCACTCTGGATGAACTGCAGAGATCTACAGCTGAGGTGGGAGACTCTGTCCATAGGACAACAATCAGTTGTATATTGCACAAATCTGGCCTTAATGGAAGAGTGGCAAGAAGAAAGCCATTTCTTAAAGATATCCATAAAAAGTGTCGTTTAAAGTTTGCCACAAGCCACCTGGGAGACACACCAAACATATGGGAAGCTGCTCTGGTCAGATGAAACCAAAATGTAACTTTTTGGCAACAATGCAAAACGTTATGTTTGGCGTAAAAGCAACACAGCGCATCACCCTGAACACACCATCTCCACTGTCAAACATGGTGGTGGCAGCATCATGGTTTGGGCCTGCTTTTCTTCATCAGGGACAGGGAAGATGGTTAAAATTGATGGGAAGATGGATGGAGCCAAATACAGGACCATTCTGGAAGAAAACCTGATGGAGTCTGCAAAAGACCTGAGACTGGGACGGAGATTTGTCTTCCAACAAGACAATGATCCAAAACATAAAGCAAAATCTACAATGGAATGGTTCAAAAATAAACATATCCAGGTGTTAGAATGGCCAAGTCAAAGTCCAGACCTGAATCCAATCGAGAATCTGTGGAAAGAACTGAAAACTGCTGTTCACAAATGCTCTCCATCCAACCTCACTGAGCTCGAGCTGTTTTGCAAGGAGGAATGGGAAAAATGTCAGTCTCTCGATGTGCAAAACTGATAGAGACATACCCCAAGCGACTTACAGCTGTAATCGCAGCAAAAGGTGGCGCTACAAAGTATTAACTTAAGGGGGCTGAATAATTTTGCATGCCCAATTTTTCCGTTTTTGATTTGTTAAAAAAGTTTGAAATATCCAATAAATGTCGTTCCACTTCATGATTGTGTCCCACTTGTTGTTGATTCTTCACAAAAAAATACAGTTTTATATCTTTATGTTTGAAGCCTGAAATGTGGCAAAAGGTCGCAAAGTTCAAGGGGGCCGAATACTTTCGCAAGGCACTGCAGTCACTTAACTTTACCTCGATGTTCATACTACCTCAACTAACCGGTGCCCCCACACACTGACTCTAACCGGTGCCCCCACACACTGACTCTAACCGGTGCCCCCACACACTGACTCTAACTGGTGCCCCATACACACTGACTCTAACCGGTGCCCCCACACACTGACTCTAACCGGTGCCCCCACACACTGACTCTAACCGATGCCCCCTCACACTGACTCTAACCGGTGCCCCCCACACACTGACTCTAACCGGTGCCCCCACTCACTGACTCTAACCGGTGCCCCCTCACACTGACTCTAACCGGTGCCCCCCACACACTGACTCTATCCGGTGCCCCCACACACTGACTCTAACCGGTGCCCCCTCACACTGACTCTAACCGGTGCCCCCTCACACTGACTCTAACCGGTGCCCCCTCACACTGACGCTGTACCGACACCCCCTCACACTGACTCTGTACCGACACCCCTGTAAATACTGTTATTTTTCACTGCTGCTCTTTAATTACTTGTTACTTTTGTCTCTTATTCTTCTCTGTATTTGTTTAACTGCACTCTCGGTTAGGGGCTCGTAAGTAAACATTTCACTGTAAGGAAACTGTTGTTTTCGGCGCATGTGACCATTAACATTTGATTTGATTTGACTCTGAACTTGATCGTTATAGACTGCATTTTTTTATTGCACATTTTGCTATTTTGCTATTTGCCTCATGACTCCTGCAGACTTTGTTGACTACAAACTTTCTTTACAAACTATGTTTGTTCCCACACTTGGGACTCTGACTCTCTATTGGTTACATGGACTTTTGGCCTCCCATCCTTTTCCCACCACCTCCCGCTGGCTTTGTATTCATGTTACCTAAGGTAATCGCTGTACAATAGGATCTTGTTGCCATCTGATGTACATTCATAACAGACAGGACACGGTGGCAGACTATCTGACCACTGTGATTGATAGAAAACAGAGAAAAAAATGGACAATGCAGAGACAATGTGAGCATGGCCTTGCTATTGAGAGAGGTCATCATAGGCAGAGAGAAGACAGGCTCTGTGCCCACTACTCACAAAATGAGGTGGAAACTGAGCTGCACTTCCTAACCTCCTGCCAAATGTACGTCGATATAGGAGACATATATTTCTCTCATATTACAAGGCACCCAAAATAATTTGAAAACAAATATAATATTGACAAGCTCCTGTATCTGTTAGGTGAAATACCACAGTGTGTAATCATGTCAGCAGAATGTGTGACCTGTTGTGATGAGAACAGGGTAACCAGTGGAGAACAAACACCACAGTAAATAAAACCTAGGACTAGATTTATCACTTTAGTTCATTTCCCTTGACATTTGTACTTCTACTTTTTGTACACACAGCTCACGCTCTCCTACACACACCAGCTGGCTGAGAGGTCCCTAGTGGAGCCAGGTGGCTGAGAGGGCCCTAGAGGAGCCAGCTGACTGAGAGGGCCCTGTGGAGCCAGCTGACTGAGAGGGCCCTAGTGGAGCCAGCTGACTGAGAGGGCCCTAGTGGAGCCAGCTGACTGAGAGGGCCCTAGTGGTGCCGGCTGGCTGAGAGGGCCCTAATGGAGCAGGCTGGCTGAGAGGGCCCTTGTGGAGCCGGCTGGCTGAGAGGGCCCAAGTGGAGCCAGCTGGCTGAGAGGGCCCTAGTGGAGCATTCTGGCTGAGAGGGCCCTAGTGGAGCATTCTGGCTGAGAGGGCCCTAGTGGAGCAGGCTGGCTGAGAGGGCCCTAGTGGAGCCGGCTGGCTGAGAGGGCCCTAGTGGAGCCGGCTGGCTGAGAGGGCCCTAGTGGAGCATGCTGGCTGAGAGGGCCCTAGTGGAGCAGCCTGGCTGAGAGGGCCCTAGTGGAGCCGGCTGGCTGAGAGGGCCCTAGTGGAGCCCTTCCCTTACAATTTCTCTCTTCCCTCCCCTCTCTCTTCCCTCCCCTTCTCTCTCTTTCTCTCTCCTCGACAATTCTCTCTCTCCCCTCCCCTTCTCTCTCCCCCCCTTCTCTCTTTTTATCTCTCCTCCACAATTCTCTCTCTCCCCTCTCCTTTTCTCTCCCTTACCCTCCTCCCTCCTCTACCTCCTCTCTCACCTACCCTCCTCTGTCCCCTCCCGTCCTCTGCCCTCCCCACCCTTCCTCTCTCCTCCCTCTCGTTCTATATCAACATAACAAAATCCTACCTGTGCTCCACAACAGGGTCATCAGTACCACTGCAGGTATCATATCTGTCTCTAACTGGGGTTACTGTCATGAAGAGAGGACTGATGTGTGGAAAATACTGCTAGGCTATATGACTTCTCTCTCATTATGTCCTAACTTCAATGATGTGAGATGAACTTCTTAGCAACTTATCTTGGATCAGGGGTTGAACACACTACAGCAAACTGATATGTTAAAAAAACCACAGGAAACTGCTGACAGAGCAGCAATGTTTCACATAGTGTGTCCTATAACATCACCTCTAACTTTCTACTGCTTGAGTTCACCTCTTATAGAATATTGACTTAATGTTCCAGCACCTAAATAGAAACAGTACCAGCACCCAAAATGAGTACTGATGAGGTCTCATGTTAGAGCAGGAGAAGGGGGGATGTGGTGTAGAAGCTAGAGGTCTGTTACCCAAGTCAACTCAACAGGCCTGATGCTATATGTCAGGGTCAGGCTGGGCTGGGCCAAGAGAGGAAAAGGTTACTGGTTATGATGACATCACTGGTGAGAAGTCAGTGATACAAATATATTCAGTTGATTTAAATGTGAGTCTCTCTCTCTCCTCCCCTGTCTCCTTCTACCAACTCAGTCTGTTAGTAAGAACTATCTCTCCCTCCCTTCTCCCCTGTCTCCTCCTCAGTCTGTCAGTGAGTAAGAACTATCTCTCTCTCCTATCTCTCTCTCTCTCCCTCCTCCCCTGTCTCCTCCTCAGTTTGTCAGTGAGTAAGAACTATCTCTCTCTCCCAGCCTTGTGGTTGCTTAAAGAGCCCCCCCCCCCCCCCCCCCATCCACAAAAGGGGACATATCTGTGTATGTTGTGGTCTTGTGAATTCTGTCTGAATTCTGGTAAAGAGGATGCTCTTTTATCTCAGCATCTCTACAGATTCTCTTTTCTCCCTGTATTTGTTGGCTTGGAAATGTTGATACCGGAGACAGTTATCAGAAGAAACTGTGTAACCAAGCATTTATAGAGGCTGAGAAATGTATTCTAATGAATTGGAGGGTTGGTTATCCTCCAACAATGTCACAATGGACGGCAGAAATGTCTCGTTATGTATCACTAGATGTGATTTACTGGTCAACGTTTATGAGGTCGGGATGCCTTATATGGACAACTGTAGGACAAAAGGATTCTGTATAAAAAACATGACCACTTCCTGTTTTCAACAGCTGTTGGGTTGTTCAGTCCTGGGGGTCTGCTGTCCTGTGTGTTGTCACTCTGTCCTTGACCTAACACACCTGGAACCAATAGTGAATGTTTCACTAAAACCCTAAAGCTGAGTGGGATGTGTTGGGTTGGGGTGGTGGAGGACGGGCCGACCCAGATACACCTTACAGTATGTACAAAAGTATGTGGACACCCCTTCAAATGAGTGGATGTGGCTATTTCAGGCACACCCCTTCATGACCTGTGAATAAAATCGAGCACACCGCCATGCAATCTCCATAGACAAACATTGGCAGTAGAATGGCCTTACTGAAGAACTCAGTGACAATCAACACGTCGCCATCATAGTATGCTACCTTTCCAACAAGTCTGTTGGTCTAATTTCCACCCTGCTTTAGCTGCCCCGGTCAACTGTAAGTGCTGTTATTGTGACGTGGAAACGTCTAGGAGCAGCAGTGGCTTAGCCTCGAAGTGGTAGCTCACACAAACTCACAGAACGGGACCACGAGTGCTGAAGTTTGTCGCGTGTAAAAATCATCTGTCCTCGGTTGCAACACTCACTTCTGAATTCCAAACTTCCTCTGGAAGAAACTTCAGCACAAGAACTGTTCGTCTGGAGCTTCATGAAATGGGTTTCTACAGCAGAGCAGCAGCATACAAGCCTAAGATCACCATGTGCAATGCCAAGCGTCTGCTGGAGTGGAAACACTTTCTCTGGAGTGTTGAATCACGTTTCACCATCTGGCAGTCCGTACCACAAACCTGGCTTTGGCAGATGCCAGGAGAACGCTACCTACCCCAAAGCATAGTGCCAACTGTAAAGTTTGGTGGAGGAGGAATAATGGTCTGGGGTTGTTTTTAATGGATCGTGTTAGGCCCCTTAGTTTCATTGAAGGGAAATCTAAACGCTACAGCATACAATGACATTCTAGACAATTCTGTGTTTCCAACTTTGTGGCAACAGTTTGGGGAAGGCCCTTTCCTGTTTCAGCATGACAACGCCCCTGTACACAAAGCGAGGTCCATACAGAAATAGTTTGTTGAGATCGATGTGGAAGAACTTTACTGGCCTTCACAGAGCCCTGACCTAAACCCCATTGAATACCTTTAGGGATGAGTTGAAACGTCGACTGAGCCAGGCCTAATCGCCCAACCTCACTAATGCTGTTGTGGCTGAATGGAAGCAAGTCCCCGCAGCAATGTTCCATCATCTAGTGGAAAGCCTTCCCAGAAGAGTGGAGGCTGTTATAGAACCAAAGGGGGACCAACTCCATATTAATGCCCATGATTTTGGAATGAGATGTTAGATGAGCAGGTGTCCACATACTCTTGGTCATGTAGTGTACATTCCCCTTCAATGCAAATGTATAACTCTCTTTGCAGATGAGATTAAATCTAATTAAAAAAAAAAAAAATCATTTTTTAAATCATTAATTTCAGAGGTCAGGGGTCAAGCTGAGCCGGACCAAGAGTGGAAAAGGTTGCTGGTTATGATGACATCACCGGTGAGAAGTCAGTAAAGACAAGATATTCAGTTGGCAACATGTTAGTCTGTCAGCCCTATCTCTGTTGACATCTCACTTTCTCTCCACGCCTTCTCTCTCTCTCTCTCTCTGTTTCTCTCTCTCTCTTCCTGACAGATAGCATCAGACCTGTTGCCTTGGTAACAGACCTCTATAATCTACACCCCCCTTCTCCCTCTCTAACATCAGACCAATATAATATATAATATGTCAAGTATTAGTAGTTCCATAAAACACTACTTGTTATTGGGTTTTAGAATGGTTTGTATGGACACATGACTTTCTTCATGTGGTATAATAAAGTTTACTAATATTGAACTGCTATAATCACTGTAGATTTATTCTCTACCTACCTGGTGGACTGACACTTTGAGCCTGGAGATCTGAGGAGAAAGAGAGAGACAGAGGAGAAAGGGAGAGCGAGACAGAGAGACAGAGAGAAAGGGAGGAGTCAGAGGAAGAGAGAGACAGAGGAGAAAGGGAGAGAGAGACAGAGAGATAGAGAGAAAGGGTGGAGTCAGAGGAAGAGAGAGGCAGAGGTTAAATCAACATAACATGACCTTTCATGATATGATGGGGATGACAGTGGTATGGTGCAACAACACCCATGTGTAAACACATTCCCCATCTCTCCTCCACCCTCCTCTCTCCCCTACCCTCTTCTCTCCTACGCAAATCTCTCTATCCCGTCCCCTCCCATCGTCTCTACTCTACCCTTCTCTCTCCTACCCTCCACTCTCCCCTTCCCTCCTTTCTCCCCTCCCCTTCTCTCTACCCTACCCTCTATCCCCTACCCTCCTCTCTCCTCCACCCTTCTCTCATATCTACCCTCCTCTCTCCTCTACCCTTCCCTCTTTTCTCCTTCTCAAATCTCTCTCCCCTACCCTCCTCTCTCACCTATCTTGCTCTATGCCCTCCTTTCCCATCGCCCCTCCCTTTCTCTCTCCCCACCCTCCTCTCTCCCTACCCTCTCTCTCTCCTCCTCCTCAAATCTCTCTCCCCACCCCTCCTCTCTTCTCACCTCTCTCTCTCTCTCTCTCTCATTCTCTCTCTCTCTCTCTCTCTCATTCTCTCTCTCTTAGTGACGTATAGTGTTGAACCTGTTGATCTTGACTCAGCTCATAGACCTCTATCATCTACACCCCTCCCTTCTCCTACTCTAACATAACACCAATATAATATATAATACATAATATATACTCTCATTCATTTACATAGAGACAGATACAATCAATCATTGACACACTGAATATACAACAGTCAGATGCATGACACCATCACAACTTAACTGACATTAGTGCCTGTCCCCAGATGGACAGTTAGACTACAGTAAAGTACATTTACAGGTGATCACATCATTGTCCTGCTTTGAGACACATTTTTACTGTCTGCTTCCAGTTGCATGTTATTTTACTAACCCTGCAAATGATAATATATCTTACAATATCAAAACATATCTCAGTAACTGTCACAAGTGTATATCAGTGTAACAAAATCCTACCTGTGCTCCACAACAGGGTCATCAGTACCACTGCAGGTATCATATCTGTCTCTACCTGGGGCTCCACAGTCTGCTGTCACAAAGAGTGGACTGAAGAGTGGAAAATACTGCTAGGCTATATGACTTCTCTCTCATTATGTCCTAACTTCAATGATGTGAGATTAACTTCTTAGCAACTTATCTTGGATCAGTGGTTGAACACACGACAGCAAACTGATATGTTAAAAAAACTCCACAGGAAACTGCTGACAGAGCAGCAAAGTTACACATAGTGTGTCCTATAATATCACCTCTAACTTCTACTTCTTGAGTTCAACTCTTATAGAATTTTAGCTTAATGTTCCAGCACCTAAATATAAACAGTACCAGCACCCAAAATGGGTACTGATGAGGTCTCATGTTAGAGCAGGTTGAAGGGGGGATGTGGTGTGGAAGCTAGAGGTCTGTTACCCAAGTCAACTCAACAGGCCTGATGCTATATGTCAGGGTCAGGCTGGGCTGGACCAAGAGAGGAACAGGTTACTGTTATGATGACATCACTGGTGATAGTCAGTGATAAAATATGAAGAGGAGAGGTGAGGAGAGGAGAGGAGAGGAGAGGGAAAAGAGGAGAGGGTGGAGAAATGGAGAGGGGGGAGAAGGGGAGAGGGGAGAGAAAAGAGGAGAGGGGGAGAAGAGGACAGGGGAGAAGAGAGTGGAGAAGAGGCGAGAGAGAAGAGGGGAGAAGGGGGAAGATGAGAGGGGGAGATGAGAGGGGGAGAAGAGGAGAGGGGAGAAGAGGAGAGGGGAGAAGAGGAGAGGGGAGATTAGCGGGGGAAGATGAGAGGGGAGAAAAGGGGAGAGAGAGAAGTGGAGAGGGGAGAGAAGAAAAGTATGGGAGATGGGGGGGGTCCTGTTTGTCTCCCACCATTCCACTCAGAGGACTATCAAATCAATCATCAAATCAATGTTATTTATAAAGCCCTTCTTACATCAGCTGATGTCTCAAAGTGCTGTACAGAAACCCAGCCTACAACCCCAAATATCAAGCAATGATAGTGGCCATAAGAGGAACTGTCCTGTCAGTGTGTTTTTACTGCTGGCTCAAAACAACACATGACCTGCAAACAGGATATGATTCATGTGTGAGTACTAAAAGCACCTGAATGTAGTATATTATAGTATATTTATTATATATGTGGGTCTGATAAATAAACACTCTTAATGTTTGCTGTTTTATCACTCAGAAGAACATTGGGCACTATGTAACCAAACACATGTGAAACCTCATGATATGAGTGATAAGAAGTGTTTAAAAAGGTGAGTTCTGAACCGTGTAGACTACTGCACTACTTCTGAAGAAGACCAGAGTCATTTCAGAATGAAGACTGCTATAGTTCTGATGGTGTTGCTGTTCTGTATGTCTGGGGCCTGGACTCAGGGAGAGAGTGGAGGGGTGACTAGTAGTTCTGTCTGTCTGTCTGTCTGTCTGTCTGTCTGTCTGTCTGTCTGTCTGTCTGTCTGTCTGTCTGTCTGTCTGTCTGTCTGTCTGTCTGTCTGTCTGTCTGCAGTACATACAATACATCAACAAAAGTATGTGGACATCAGGATGGTAAGTTGGTGGTTGAAGATATCCCTCTAGTGGTGTGGGGGCTGTGCTTTGGCAAAGTGGGTGGGGTTATATCCTTCCTGTTTGGCCCTGTCTGAGGGTATCATCGGATGGGGCCACAGTGTCTCCTGACCCCTCCTGTCTCATCCTCCAGTAGTTGGGGGCTAGGGTCAGTTTGTTATATCTGGAGTACTTCTCCTGTCTTATTCGGTGTCCTGTGTGAATTTAAGTAAGCTCTCTCTAATTCTCTCTTTCTTTCTCTCTTTCTCTCTCTCTGAGGACCTGTTGCCCTAGGACCATGCCTCAGGATTACCTGGCGTGATGACTCCTTGCTGTCCCCAGTCCACCTGGCCGTGCTGCTGCTCCAGTTTCAACTGTTCTGCCTGCGGCTATGGAATCTTGACCTGTTCAGCAGACGTGCTACCTGTCCCAGACCTATTATTTGACCATGCTGGTAATTTATGAACATTTGAACATCTTGGCCATGTTCTGTTATAATCTCCACCCGGCACAGCCAGAAGAGGACTGGCCACCCCTCATAGCCTGGTTCCTCTCTAGGTTTCTTCCTAGGTTTTGGCCTTTCTAGGGAGTTTTCCTAGCCAACGTGCTTCAACACCTGCATTGCTTGCTGTTTGGGGTTTTAGGCCGGGTTTCTGTACAGCACTGAGATATCAGCTGATGTACGAAGGGCTATATAAATACATTTGATTTGATTCAGGTCCATCTCAGAAGATCTACTGACCATCATCAATCAGTAGCTGGAGTTCCATCTCAGAAGCTCTACTGACCATCATCAATCAGTAGCTGGAGTTCCATCTCAGAAGATCTACTGACCATCATCAATCAGTAGCTGGAGGTCCATCTCAGAAGCTCTTCTGACAATCATCAATCAGTAGCTGGAGTTCCATCTCAGAAGCTCTACTGACCATCATCAATCAGTAGCTGGAGTTCCATCTCAGAAGATCTACTGACCATCATCAATCAGTAGCTGGAGTTCCATCTCAGAAGATTTACTGACCATCATCAATCAGCAGCTGGAGTTCCATCTCAGAAGATCTACTGACCATCATCAATCAGTAGCTGTAGTTCCATCTCAGAAGCTCTACTGACCATCATCAATCAGTAGCTGGAGTTCCATCTCAGAAGCTCTACTGACCATCATCAATCAGTAGCTGGAGTTCCATCTCAGAAGCTCTACTGACCATCATCAATCAGTAGCTGGAGTTCCATCTCAGAAGCTCTACTGACCATCATCAATCAGTAGCTGGAGTTCCATCTCAGAAGATCTACTGACCATCATCAATCAGTAGCTGGAGTTCCATCTCAGAAGCTCTACTGACCATCATCAATCAGTAGCTGGAGTTCCATCTCAGAAGCTCTACTGACCATCATCAATCAGTAGCTGGAGTTCCATCTCAGAAGCTCTACTGACCATCATCAATCAGTAGCTGGAGTTCCATCTCAGAAGCTCTACTGACCATCATCAATCAGTAGCTGGAGTTCCATCTCAGAAGCTCCTCTCAGTTCAGACACAGTAGAACTCTAAGAACCTCATTCTGCTGCATTAAACAACCAGTTGATGCAGTATTATGACATCATCTTGTAATTTCACTAAGTGTATTGTCTAATGTGAACTGTGTAATCTACTGTAATTTATAGTACTGTAGTATATTACTGTCAGCACTTCTAAGGGACATTTGAAACACGTATCTTGCATTGTTTTCTATTGGATCAACTGGTAGTTAAAACGACTAAATTGAAAAAATATATCAATGTGTTGTGTTTTGGTGATTAAACCAACGTTCTCATTACATTTATCAATAAACGTATATTTTGAATCAATGGTTGTGTGGTGAGATGTTTACAATCCATATGAATGAATGAATGAATGAATGAATGACAGGTTTTGAATGAAAGACTGTCTGTGTTACAAGGTGACCAGTTAGGAGTTCTGTACTATGAGATGTGAAAATGTACCTCATAAAAGGTATAATTTTTTTATTTTTTTTTATTTTTTTTATTTCACCTTTATTTAACCAGGTAGGCTAGTTGAGAACAAGTTCTCATTTGCAACTGCGACCTGGCCAAGATAAGGCATAGCAGTGTGAACAGACAACACAGAGTTACACATGGAGTAAACAATTAACAAGTCAATAACACAGTAGAAAAAAAGGGGAGTCTATATATACATTGTGTGCAAAAGGCATGAGGTAGGCAAATAATTACAATTATGCAGATTAACACTGGAGTGATAAATGATCAGATGGTTATGTACAGGTAGAGATATTGGTGTGCAAAAGAGCAGAAAAATAAAAATAAATAAATAAAAACAGTATGGGGATGAGGTAGGTGAAAATGGGTGGGCTATTTACCAATAGACTATGTACAGCTGCAGCGATCGGTTAGCTGCTCAGATAGCAGATGTTTGAAGTTGGTGAGGGAGATAAAAGTCTCCAACTTCAGCGATTTTTGCAATTCGTTCCAGTCACAGGCAGCAGAGAACTGGAACGAAAGGCGGCCAAATGAGGTGTTGGCTTTAGGGATGATCAGTGAGATACACCTGCTGGAGCGCGTGCTACGGATGGGTGTTGCCATCGTAACCAGTGAACTGAGATAAGGCGGAGCTTTACCTAGCATGGACTTGTAGATGACCTAGAGCATACAAGTCGCAGTGGTGGGTGGTATAAGGTGCTTTAGTGACAAAACGGATGGCACTGTGATAAACTGCATCCAGTTTGCTGAGTAGAGTGTTGGAAGCAATTTTGTAGATGACGTCGCCGAAGTCGAGGATCGGTAGGATAGTCAGTTTTACTAGGGTAAGTTTGGCGGCGTGAGTGAAGGAGGCTTTGTTGCGGAATAGAAAGCCGACTCTTGATTTGATTTTCGATTGGAGATGTTTGATATGGGTCTGGAAGGAGAGTTTAGAGTCTAGCCAGACACCTAGGTACTTATAGATGTCCACATATTCAAGGTCGGAACCATCCAGGGTGGTGATGCTGGTCAGGCGTGCGGGTGCAGGCAGCGAACGGTTGAAAAGCATGCATTTGGTTTTACTAGCGTTTAAGAGCAGTTGGAGGCCACGGAAGGAGTGCTGTATGGCATTGAAGCTCGTTTGGAGGTTAGATAGCACAGTGTCCAAGGACGGGCCGGAAGTATATAGAATGGTGTCGTCTGCGTAGAGGTGGATCAGGGAATCGCCCGCAGCATGAGAAACATCATTGATATATACAGAGAAAAGAGTCGGCCCGAGAATTGAACCCTGTGGCAACCCCATAGAGACTGCCAGAGGACCGGACAGCATGCCCTCCGATTTGACACACTGAACTCTGTCTGCAAAGTAATTGGTGAACCAGGCAAGGCAGTCATCCGAAAAGCCGAGGCTACTGAGTCTGCCGATAAGAATACGGTGATTGACAGAGTCGAAAGCCTTGGCAAGGTCTATGAAGACGGCTGCACAGTACTGTCTTTTATCGATGGCGGTTATGATATCGTTTAGTACCTTGAGCGTGGCTGAGGTACACCCGTGACCGGCTCGGAAACCAGATTGCACAGCGGAGAAGGTACGGTGGGATTCAAGATGGTCAGTGACCTGTTTGTTGACTTGGCTTTCGAAGACCTTAGATAGGCAGGGCAGGATGGATATAGGTCTGTAACAGTTTGGGTCCAGGGTGTCGCCCCCTTTGAAGAGGGGGATGACTGCGGCAGCTTTCCAATCCTTGGGGATCTCAGACGATATGAAAGAGAGGTTGAACAGGCTGGTAATAGGGGTTGCGACAATGGCGGCGGATAGTTTCAGGAATAGAGGGTCCAGATTGTCCAGCCCAGCTGATTTGTACGGGTCCAGGTTTTGCAGCTTTTTCAGGACATCTGCTATCTGGATTTGGGTAAAGGAGAACCTGGAGAGGCTTGGGCGAGTAGCTGCGGGGGGGGGGAGCTGTTGTCCGAGGTTGGAGTAGCCAGGCGGAAGGCATGGCCAGCCGTTGAGAAATGCTTGTTGAAGTTTTCGATAATCATGGATTTATCGGTGGTGACCATGTTACCTAGTCTCAGTGCAGTGGGCAGCTGGGAGGAGGTGCTCTTGTTCTCCATGGACTTCACAGTGTCCCAGAACTTTTTGGAGTTGGAGCTACAGGATGCAAACTTCTGCCTGAAGAAGTTGGCTTTAGCTTTCCTGACTGACTGTGTGTATTGGTTCCTGACTTCCCTGAACAGTTGCATATCGCGGGGACTATTCGATGTTAGCGCAGTCCGCCACAGGATGTTTTTGTGCTGGTCGAGGGCAGTCAGGTCTGGAGTGAACCAGGGGCTATATCTGTTCTTAGTTCTGCATTTTTTGAACGGAGCATGCTTATCTAAAATGGTGAGGAAGTTACTTTTAAAGAAAGACCAGGCATCCTCAACTGACGGGATGAGGTCAATGTCCTTCCAGGATACCCGGGCCAGGTCGATTAGAAAGGCCTGCTCACAGAAGTGTTTTAGGGAGCGTTTGACAGTGATGAGGGGTGGTCGTTTGACTGCGGCTCCGTAGCGGATACAGGCAATGAGGCAGTGATCGCTGAGATCCTGGTTGTAGACAGCGGAGGTGTATTTGGAGGGCCAGTTGGTCAGGATGACGTCAATGAGGGTGCCCTTGTTTACAGAGTTAGGGTTGTACCTGGTGGGTTCCTTGATGATTTGAGTGAGATTGAGGGCATCTAGCTTAGATTGTAGGACTGCCGGGGTGTTAAGCATATCCCAGTTTAGGTCACCTAACAGAACAAACTCTGAAGCTAGATGGGGGGCGATCAATTCACAAATGGTGTCCAGGGCACAGCTGGGAGCTGAGGGGGGTCGGTAGCAGGCGGCAACAGTGAGAGACTTATTTCTGGAGAGAGTAATTTTCAAAATTAGTAGTTCGAACTGTTTGGGTATGGACCTGGAGAGTATGACATTACTTTGCAGGCTATCTCTGCAGTAGACTGCAACTCCTCCCCCTTTGGCAGTTCTATCTTGACGGAAGATGTTATAGTTGGGTATGGAAATCTCAGAATTTTTGGTGGCCTTCCTGAGCCAGGATTCAGACACGGCAAGGACATCAGGGTTAGCAGAGTGTGCTAGAGCAGTGAGTAAGACACACTTAGGGAGGAGGCTTCTGATGTTGACATGCATGAAACCAAGGCTTTTTCGATCACAGAAGTCAACAAATGAGGGTGCCTGGGGACATGCAGGGCCTGGGTTTACCTCCACATCACCCGCGGAACAGAGAAGGAGTAGTATGAGGGTGCGGCTGAAGGCTATCAAAACTGGTCGCCTAGGGCGTTGGGGACAGAGAATAAGAGGAGCAGGTTTCTGGGCATGGTAGAATATATTCAGGGCATAATGCGCAGACAGGGGTATGGTGGGGTGCGGGTACAGCGGAGGTAAGCCCAGGCACTGGGTGATGATGAGAGAGGTTGTATCTCTGGACATGCTGGTTGTAATGGGTGAGGTCACCGCATGTGTGGGGGGTGGGACAAAGGAGGTATCAGGGGTATAAAGAGTGGAACTAGGGGCTCCATTGTAAACTAAAACAATGATAACTAACCTGCACAACAGTATACAAGGCATATTGACATTTGAGAGAGACATACAGCAAGGCATACAGTAATCACAGGTGTTGAATTGGGAGAGCTAGCTAAAACAGTAGGTGAGACAACAACAGCTAATCAGCTAGCACAACAACAGCAGGTAGAATGGCGATTGATTAGGCAGAGAGGGTCGGATTAACTACACACAGAGCCTAAATGCGGCTGGGGCCGACAGATAAAACATAAACAAGCAGAATGGATTACCGTGAATTAATGGACAGTCCAGCATGCATCAGCTATGTAGCCAAGTGATCAGTGTCCAAGGGGCAGCGGTGGATGGGGCAGGGAAGCTGGACTGGCGAGTGTTATCCAGGTTAGAAAACTAACAATGACTAAATAGCTTGTAGCCAGTTAGCTGGTTAGCTTCTGAAGGTTCTTGAGTGTGTTCTAAAAATGTAAAGATAATAGCGGTTCCGTATCACATTGGGTGAGGCAGGTTACCGGAAGGTATAAACAAATAAAAAATCGAAAAGGGATAGAAAGTAAATATGGGTTCAGTGAGTGTTTGGGACGCGGCGATTCAGATGGTTAGCAGGCCTGTGCTAACAAGCTAACAGTTAGTAGACGGTGCTAAACACGGTAGCAGTTAGCGGACCGGGCTAAACAAGCTAGCAGTTAGCAGGCCGAATTTGCAAGCAAGGAGATAGCAAGGGCTAGAGAGTTAGCCTTTGGGGACGTCGCGATGGGGGGAGTCTGTTTATTCCTCTTCATGCGGTGACATCAATGGACCGGTCGTGGGTCTGGATATTGTAGCGCAGGAGCTCAAAATGTTCCGTTTGCGATGGGAATCCGGGGGTGAAAAATAAAAATAAAATAATAGATAGGTCCGTTATGCTCTGGTTAGAGTCGCGTTGTTCGAACTGGCGAGAGCTTTCCGAGCTAAAGGTTAGCTGATGACCGGTTAGCTGACCGGTTAGCTGAAGACCGCTAGCAATGTTTTGCTGAAGCTGGTAGTTAGTTTGCTAGTTGGCTAGCTTCAGTTGAGGGGTTCCAGATCCGAAGTAAATATAAATACTTTAGGAAAAAAAGCTACGTTGGGTGATGCGGGTTGCAGGAGAGTATTTAGAAGAAGTTGAGGTTCAGCAAAAAGTTTTAAAGATATGTGAAGAAAACGAAACGAAAACAAACGATATATACAAGGAACACGACAACACGTCCTACTGCTACGCCATCTTGGAACAACATAATAATGTTTTAACTCTTCATCGTTGGGTCTCAGATCATTTCACAGTAAAGTCTACACCAGTTGTATTCAACACATTTGTATTTATTTATTTTATTTATCCGTTATTTTACCAGGTAAGTTGACTGAGAACACATTCTCATTTGCAGCAATGACCTGGGGAATAGTTACAGGGGAGAGGAGGGGGATGAATGAGCCAATTGTAAACTGGGGATTATTAGGTGACCGTGATGGTTTGAGGGTCAGATTGGGAATTTAGCCAGGACACCAGGGTTAACACCCCTACTCTTATGATAAGTGCCATGGGGTTTTTAATGACCTCAGAGAGTCAGGACACCCGTTTAACATCCCATCCGAAATACAGGACCCTACACAGGGCAATGTCCCCAATCACTGCCCTGGGGTATTGGGATATTTTTTTAGACCAGAGGAAAGAGTGCCTCCTACTGGCCCTCCAATACCACTTCCAGCAGCATCTGGTCTCCCATCCAGGGACTGACCAGGACAAATCCTGCTTAGCTTCAGAAGCAAGCCTGCAGTGGTATGCAGGGTGGTATGCTGCTGGCCATTTCATTTATGTTTATGTATTTAAGACACTGCATCTCAGTACAAGAGGTGTCACTGAAGTACCTGGTTTGAATCCAGGCTGCATCATATCCAGCTGTGATTGGGATTCCCATGTGAGTACAGAGCTGCATCATATCCAGCTGTGATTGGGATTCCCATGTGAGTACAGAGCTGGATCAACATCAAATTGACCATTGGACATGTAAAAAACAGAACATCAGCAGAATCTGTGTAGATGAGGCAAGGTAGACTAACAAGATGTGACTGGTCTGAACCATATCTGATCTAGTGAAGGATACTGGACACACACATGGGTTAATCACACAGACAACATCAGTCTGATCTTGTGAAGGCTACTGGACACACACATGGGTTAATCACACAGACAACATCGGTCTGATCTTGTCAAGACCTTTGGACAGGAACATTAGATAATCAGTGATAGGCACCAGTAGGAGTGTGCATATCGCCACCAATAGAATCTATGCCCCAATGTCTGAGCCAATAAGAGAATGGAAACTAAGCAAGTCAACAAGATTCATAAAGTGGAGTGACGATGTTATGTAAGGATCAGACTGTATAGGCTATATTACATGGATTTATTGTATTATTGGGGCAGCAGGGTAGCCTAGTGGTTAGAATGTTATGTAAGGATCAGACTGTATAGGCTATATTACATGTATTTAGTGTATTATTGGGGCAGCAGGGTAGTGGTTATAATGTTATGTAAGGATCAGACTGTATAGGCTATATTACATGTATTTAGTGTATTATTGGGGCAGCAGGGTAGTGGTTAGAATGTTATGTAAGGATCAGACTGTATAGGCTATATTACATGTATTTAGTGTATTATTGGGGCAGCAGGGTAGTGGTTAGAATGTTATGTAAGGATCAGACTGTATAGGCTATATTACATGTATTTAGTGTATTATTGGGGCAGCAGGGTAGTGGTTAGAATGTTATGTCAGGATCAGACTGTATAGGCTATATTACATGTATTTAGTGTATTATTGGGGCAGCAGGGTAGTGGTTATAATGTTATGTAAGGATCAGACTGTATAGGCTATATTACATGTATTTAGTGTAGTATTGGGGCAGCAGGGTAGTGGTTAGAATGTTATGTAAGGATCAGACTGTATAGGCTATATTACATGTATTTAGTGTAGTATTGGGGCAGCAGGGTAGCCTAGTGGTTAGAATGTTATGTAAGGATCAGACTGTATAGGCTATATTACATGTATTTAGTGTAGTATTGGGGCAGCAGGGTAGTGGTTAGAATGTTATGTAAGGATCAGACTGTATAGGCTATATTACATGTATTTAGTGTATTATTGGGGCAGCAGGGTAGTGGTTAGAATGTTATGTAAGGATCAGACTGTATAGGCTATATTACATGTATTTAGTGTATTATTGGGGCAGCAGGGTAGTGGTTAGAATGTTATGTAAGGATCAGACTGTATAGGCTATATTACATGTATTTAGTGTATTATTGGGGCAGCAGGGTAGTGGTTAGAATGTTATGTAAGGATCAGACTGTATAGGCTATATTACATGTATTTAGTGTATTATTGGGGCAGCAGGGTAGCCTAGTGGTTAGAATGTTATGTAAGGATCAGACTGTATAGGCTATATTACATGTATTTAGTGTATTATTGGGGCAGCAGGGTAGTGGTTAGAATGTTATGTAAGGATCAGACTGTATAGGCTATATTACATGTATTTAGTGTATTATTGGGGCAGCAGGGTAGTGGTTAGAATGTTATGTAAGGATCAGACTGTATAGGCTATATTACATGTATTTAGTGTATTATTGGGGCAGCAGGGTAGTGGTTAGAATGTTATGTAAGGATCAGACTGTATAGGCTATATTACATGTGTTTAGTGTAGTATTGGGGCAGCAGGGTAGTCTAGTGGTTAGAATGTTATGTAAGGATCAGACTGTATAGGCTATATTACATGTATTTAGTGTATTATTGGGGCAGCAGGGTAGTGGTTATAATGTTATGTAAGGATCAGACTGTATAGGCTATATTACATGTATTTAGTGTAGTATTGGGGCAGCAGGGTAGTGGTTAGAATGTTATGTAAGGATCAGACTGTATAGGCTATATTACATGTATTTAGTGTAGTATTGGGGCAGCAGGGTAGCCTAGTGGTTAGAATGTTATGTAAGGATCAGACTGTATAGGCTATATTACATGTATTTAGTGTAGTATTGGGGCAGCAGGGTAGTGGTTAGAATGTTATGTAAGGATCAGACTGTATAGGCTATATTACATGTATTTAGTGTATTATTGGGGCAGCAGGGTAGTGGTTAGAATGTTATGTAAGGATCAGACTGTATAGGCTATATTACATGTATTTAGTGTATTATTGGGGCAGCAGGGTAGTGGTTAGAATGTTATGTAAGGATCAGACTGTATAGGCTATATTACATGTATTTAGTGTATTATTGGGGCAGCAGGGTAGTGGTTAGAATGTTATGTAAGGATCAGACTGTATAGGCTATATTACATGTATTTAGTGTATTATTGGGGCAGCAGGGTAGTGGTTAGAATGTTATGTAAGGATCAGACTGTATAGACTATATTACATGTATTTAGTGTATTATTGGGGCAGCAGGGTAGTGGTTAGAATGTTATGTCAGGATCAGACTGTATAGGCTATATTACATGTATTTAGTGTAGTATTGGGGCAGCAGGGTAGTGGTTAGAATGTTATGTAAGGATCAGACTGTATAGGCTATATTACATGTATTTAGTGTATTATTGGGGCAGCAGGGTAGTGGTTAGAATGTTATGTAAGGATCAGACTGTATAGGCTATATTACATGTATTTAGTGTATTATTGGGGCAGCAGGGTAGTGGTTAGAATGTTATGTAAGGATCAGACTGTATAGGCTATATTACATGTATTTAGTGTATTATTGGGGCAGCAGGGTAGCCTAGTGGTTAGAATGTTATGTAAGGATCAGACTGTATAGGCTATATTACATGTATTTAGTGTATTATTGGGGCAGCAGGGTAGTGGTTAGAATGTTATGTAAGGATCAGACTGTATAGGCTATATTACATGTATTTAGTGTATTATTGGGGCAGCAGGGTAGCCTAGTGGTTATAATGTTATGTAAGGATCAGACTGTATAGGCTATATTACATGTATATAGTGTATTATTGGGGCAGCAGGGTAGCCTAGTGGTTAGAATGTTATGTAAGGATCAGACTGTATAGGCTATATTACATGTATTTAGTGTATTATTGGGGCAGCAGGGTAGCCTAGTGGTTATAATGTTATGTAAGGATCAGACTGTATAGGCTATATTACATGTATTTAGTGTAGTATTGGGGCAGCAGGGTAGTGGTTAGAATGTTATGTAAGGATCAGACTGTATAGGCTATATTACATGTATTTAGTGTATTATTGGGGCAGCAGGGTAGTGGTTAGAATGTTATGTAAGGATCAGACTGTATAGGCTATATTACATGTATTTAGTGTATTATTGGGGCAGCAGGGTAGCCTAGTGGTTAGAATGTTATGTAAGGATCAGACTGTATAGGCTATATTACATGTATTTAGTGTATTATTGGGGCAGCAGGGTAGTGGTTAGAATGTTATGTAAGGATCAGACTGTATAGACTATATTACATGTATTTAGTGTATTATTGGGGCAGCAGGGTAGTGGTTAGAATGTTATGTAAGGATCAGACTGTATAGGCTATATTACATGTATTTAGTGTATTATTGGGGCAGCAGGGTAGTGGTTAGAATGTTATGTAAGGATCAGACTGTATAGGCTATATTACATGTATTTAGTGTATTATTGGGGCAGCAGGGTAGTGGTTAGAATGTTATGTAAGGATCAGACTGTATAGGCTATATTACATGTATTTAGTGTATTATTGGGGCAGCAGGGTAGTGGTTAGAATGTTATGTAAGGATCAGACTGTATAGGCTATATTACATGTATTTAGTGTATTATTGGGGCAGCAGGGTAGTGGTTAGAATGTTATGTAAGGATCAGACTGTATAGGCTATATTACATGTATTTAGTGTAGTATTGGGGCAGCAGGGTAGTGGTTAGAATGTTATGTAAGGATCAGACTGTATAGGCTATATTACATGTATTTAGTGTATTATTGGGGCAGCAGGGTAGCCTAGTGGTTAGAATGTTATGTAAGGATCAGACTGTATAGGCTATATTACATGTATTTAGTGTATTATTGGGGCAGCAGGGTAGTGGTTATAATGTTATGTAAGGATCAGACTGTATAGGCTATATTACATGTATTTAGTGTATTATTGGGGCAGCAGGGTAGTGGTTAGAATGTTATGTAAGGATCAGACTGTATAGGCTATATTACATGTATTTAGTGTATTATTGGGGCAGCAGGGTAGTGGTTAGAATGTTATGTAAGGATCAGACTGTATAGGCTATATTACATGTATTTAGTGTATTATTGGGGCAGCAGGGTAGCCTAGTGGTTAGAATGTTATGTAAGGATCAGACTGTATAGGCTATATTACATGTATTTAGTGTATTATTGGGGCAGCAGGGTAGCCTAGTGGTTAGAATGTTATGTCAGGATCAGACTGTATAGGCTATATTACATGTATTTAGTGTATTATTGGGGCAGCAGGGTAGTGGTTATAATGTTATGTAAGGATCAGACTGTATAGGCTATATTACATGTATTTAGTGTATTATTGGGGCAGCAGGGTAGTGGTTAGAATGTTATGTAAGGATCAGACTGTATAGGCTATATTACATGTATTTAGTGTATTATTGGGGCAGCAGGGTAGTGGTTATAATGTTATGTAAGGATCAGACTGTATAGGCTATATTACATGTATTTAGTGTATTATTGGGGCAGCAGGGTAGTGGTTAGAATGTTATGTAAGGATCAGACTGTATAGGCTATATTACATGTATTTAGTGTATTATTGGGGCAGCAGGGTAGCCTAGTGGTTAGAATGTTATGTAAGGATCAGACTGTATAGGCTATATTACATGTATTTAGTGTATTATTGGGGCAGCAGGGTAGTGGTTAGAATGTTATGTAAGGATCAGACTGTATAGGCTATATTACATGTATTTAGTGTATTATTGGGGCAGCAGGGTAGCCTAGTGGTTAGAATGTTATGTAAGGATCAGACTGTATAGGCTATATTACATGTATTTAGTGTATTATTGGGGCAGCAGGGTAGCCTAGTGGTTAGAATGTTATGTAAGGATCAGACTGTATAGGCTATATTACATGTATTTAGTGTATTATTGGGGCAGCAGGGTAGTGGTTATAATGTTATGTAAGGATCAGACTGTATAGGCTATATTACATGTATTTAGTGTATTATTGGGGCAGCAGGGTAGTGGTTAGAATGTTATGTAAGGATCAGACTGTATAGGCTATATTACATGTATTTAGTGTATTATTGGGGCAGCAGGGTAGCCTAGTGGTTAGAATGTTATGTAAGGATCAGACTGTATAGGCTATATTACATGGATTTATTGTGATGGTGTAGGTAGACTATATTACATGGATTTATTGTGATGGTGTAGACTATATTACATGGATTTATTGTGATGGTGTAGGCTATATTACATGGATTTATTGTGATGGTGTAGGCTATATTACATGGATTTATTGTGATAGGGTAGATAGACTATATTACATGGATTTATTGTGATGGTGTAGGCTATATTACATGGATTTATTGTGATGGTGTAGGTAGACTATATTACATGGATTTATTGTGATGGTGTAGACTATATTACATGGATTTATTGTGATGGTGTGGGTAGACTATATTACATGGATTTATTGTGAAGGTGTAGACTATATTACATGGATTTATTGTGACGGTGTAGGTAGACTATATTACATGGATTTATTGTGATGGTGTGGGTAGACTATATTACATGGATTTATTGTGATGGTGTAGACTATATTACATGGATTTATTGTGATGGTGTAGGCTATATTACATGGATTTATTGTGATGGTGTAGACTATATTACATGGATTTATTGTGATAGGGTAGATAGACTATATTACATGGATTTATTGTGATGGTGTAGGCTATATTACATGGATTTATTGTGATGGTGTAGGTAGACTATATTACATGGATTTATTGTGATGGTGTGGGTAGACTATATTACATGGATTTATTGTGATGGTGTAGACTATATTACATGGATTTATTGTGATGGTGTGGGTAGACTATATTACATGGATTTATTGTGATTGTGTAGACTATATTACATGGATTTATTGTGATGGTGTAGGCTATATTACATGGATTTATTGTGATGGTGTGGGTAGACTATATTACATGGATTTATTGTGATGGTGTAGGCTTTATTACATGGATTTATTGTGATGGTGTGGGTAGACTATATTACATGGATTTATTGTGATGGTGTAGGCTATATTACATGGATTTATTGTGATGGTGTAGACTATATTACATGGATTTATTGTGATGGTGTAGACTATATTACATGGATTTATTGTGATGGTGTGGGTAGACTATATTACATGGATTTATTGTGATGGTGTAGGCTATATTACATGGATTTATTGTGATGGTGTAGGTAGACTATATTACATGGATTTATTGTGATAGGGTAGATAGACTATATTACATGGATTTATTGTGATGGTGTAGACTATATTACATGGATTTATTGTGATGGTGTAGGCTTTATTACATGGATTTATTGTGATGGTGTAGGCTATATTACATGGATTTATTGTGATGGTGTAGACTATATTACATGTATTTATTGTGATGGAGTAGACTAAATTACATGGATTTATTGGACTTTCTAAAACGTAGATTCTCTAAAGGTCTGCTTCAGTGGCATGTAGGCTGTGGAAGCCAGGAGATGCTTAATGTGGCTCTCATAATGTCACGACCGACACATTTCAAGGTCATTCCAGGATGTGGTTAGAAGACATTGGAACGTATTACACAGCAACCCCAGCTTTAGCAAAGCCTTGGAATCCCCTGCCCTCCAAGAGACCCTCAAACGTGTTTGTTTAGTAAAGTCAGCTTTGACTGAGAACAAAGCCTTGGAATCCCCTGCCCTCCAAGAGACCCTCAAACGTGTTTGTTTAGTAAAGTCAGCTTTGACTGAGAACAAAGTCTTGGATATCATGTTTATCATTCCTGGCGGTAGAATAACGTATTAGACATATCATGTTTATCATTCCTGACGGTCCCTTGTCACGACTGCATCTGCTGTTGAGCCATGATCACAGAGAACTCTCTTCTCCATCCCCCTTCAGGTGAAAGGATAAAGGGTTGAGGTAGAATAACGTATATCTCCTTAAGTGTTCCTGTAACTTGTATTATGTGGATAAGACCTTACCTTATATGTCCATTGGATTGGTGAATGCATCACAAAGGGGAGGAGACAGGGATAAATTACCTCTCCAAAGAGAGACATTGGATAGAACGCTTGGTCACTCTTGCCCCCTAGAGGGATGTGGCTATGGGGCAGCAGATTCCACCCCAAAGCCACAGTAATACATTCCATTTCCACTACCCACATCCCACCTCTAGGAGGCAGCAGACTCCATTCCAGAGCAACAGTAAGACATTCCATTTCCACTACCCACATCCAACCTCTAGGGGGCAGCAGACTCCACCCCAGAGCCACAGAAAGACATTCCATTTCCACTACCCACATCCCACCTCTAGGGGGCAGCAGACTCCACCCCAGAGCCACAGTAAGACATTCCATTTCCACTACCCACATCTCACCTCTAGGGGGCAGCAGACTCCACCCCAGAGCAACAGTAAGACATTCCATATACACTACCCACATCCCACCTCTAGGGGGCAGCAGACTCCACCCCGGAGCCACAGTAAGACATTCCATTTCCACTACCCACATCCCACCTCTAGGGGGAAGGAGACTTCACCCCAGAGCCACAGTAAGACATTCCATTTCCACTACCCATATCCCACCTCTAGGGGGCAGCAGACTCCACCCCAGAGCCACAGTAAGACATTCCATTTCCATTTCCACTACACACATCCCACCTCTAGGGGGCAGCAGACTCCACCCCAGAGCCACAGTAAGACATTCCATTTCCACTACCCACATCCCACCTCTAGGGGGCAGCAGACTCCACCCCGGAGCCACAGTAAGATATTTCGTTTCCACTACCCTCATCCCACCTCTAGGGGGCAGCATACTCCACCCCAGAGCCACAGTAAAGACATTCCATTTCCACTACCCACATCTCACCTCTAGGGGGCAGCAGACTGGACCAGGTACTTGGACTATCAGGATTGGTTACGTTCCAAATGGCACCCTATTCCCTATATAGTGTACTACTAGTGATCAGGGCCCTATACCCTGTATAGTGAACTACTAAGATATTTGGTCAAAACATAAAAATGGTTGATTTGTCTTTTAACCTTTATTTAACTAGGCAAGTCAGTTAAGAACAAATTCTTATTTTCAATGACGGCCTAGTATCAGAGGGTTAACTGCCTTGTTCAGGGGCAGAATGACAGATTTGTACCTTAAGGCTTGTCAGTCAGGCTTGACTAGGTTAGTGTTATAACATGACTAGGGGGATGGGTGAGGAGGAGGAGTCAGGAGGAGGAGTCAGGAGGAGGAGTCAGGCTTGACTAGGTTAGTGTTGTAACATGACTAGGGGGAGGGGTCAGGCTTGACTAGGTTAGTGTTGTAACATGACTAGGGGGATGGGTGAGGAGGAGGAGTCAGGAGGAGGAGTCAGGCTTGACTAGGTTAGAGTTGTAACATGACTAGGGGGTTGGGTGAGGAGGAGGAGTCAGGAGGAGGAGTCAGGCTTGACTAGGTTAGTGTTATAACATGACTAGGGGGATGGGTGAGGAGGAGGAGTCAGGAGGAGGAGTCAGGCTTGACTAGGTTAGTGTTGTAACATGACTAGGGGGAGGAGTCAGGCTTGACTAGGTTAGTGTTGTAACATGACTAGGGGGAGGAGTCAGGCTTGACTAGGTTAGTGTTGTAACATGACTAGGGGGAGGAGTCAGGCTTGACTAGGTTAGTGTTGTAACATGACTAGGGGGTTGGGTGAGGAGGAGGAGTCAGGAGGAGGAGTCAGGCTTGACTAGGTTAGTGTTATAACATGACTAGGGGGATGGGTGAGGAGGAGGAGTCAGGAGGAGGAGTCAGGCTTGACTAGGTTAGTGTTGTAACATGACTAGGGGGAGGAGTCAGGCTTGACTAGGTTAGTGTTGTAACATGACTAGGGGGATGGGTGAGGAGGAGGAGTCAGGAGGAGGAGTCAGGCTTGACTAGGTTAGTGTTGTAACATGACTAGGGGGAGGAGTCAGGCTTGACTAGGTTAGTGTTGTAACATGACTAGGGGGATGGGTGAGGAGGAGGAGTCAGGAGGAGGAGTCAGGCTTGACTAGGTTAGTGTTGTAACATGACTAGGGGGAGGAGTCAGGCTTGACTAGGTTAGTGTTGTAACATGACTAGGGGGAGGAGTCAGGCTTGACTAGGTTAGTGTTGTAACATGACTAGGGGGTTGGGTGAGGAGGAGGAGTCAGGAGGAGGAGTCAGGCTTGACTAGGTTAGTGTTGTAACATGACTAGGGGGAGGAGTCAGGCTTGACTAGGTTAGTGTTATAACATGACTAGGGGGATGGGTGAGGAGGAGGAGTCAGGAGGAGGAGTCAGGCTTGACTAGGTTAGTTTTGTAACATGACTAGGGGGATGGGTGAGGAGGAGGAGTCAGGAGGAGGAGTCAGGCTTGACTAGGTTAGTGTTGTAACATGACTAGGGCGATGGGTGAGGAGGAGGAGTCAGTAGGAGGAGTCAGGCTTGACTAGGTTAGTGTTGTAACATGACTAGGGGGATGGGTGAGGAGGAGGAGTCAGGCTTGACTAGGTTAGTGTTGTAACATGACTAGGGGGATGGGTGAGGTGGAGGAGTCAGGAGGAGGAGTCAGGCTTGACTAGGTTAGTGTTGTAACATGACTAGGGGGATGGGTGAGGAGGAGGAGTCAGGCTTGACTAGGTTAGTGTTGTAACATGACTAGGGGGATGGGTGAGGAGGAGGAGTCAGGCTTGACTAGGTTAGTGTTGTAACATGACTAGGGGGAGGAGTCAGGAGGAGGAGTCAGGAGGAGGAGTCAGGAGGAGGAGTCAGTGTGTATTTAAGGGTAAGCAATATTCAGACCTCCAGTTCCATTAGCAAGCTGTGATTGTGATATCAAGATGCAGAAGTCTGTCTCTGTCGTTCCTCTGCTGTTGCTCCTCTGCCTGTGTGGGCTAGGAGTCACCGAAGTTCAAGGGGTAGAGGTCACCGAAGCTGTAGAGTTCAAGACGGAAAACGAGGTGGTCAAAACACCAGCAGACGGAAAGACAGTCGGACAGACAGACTCTGAGCCGGACCTCTGGGATGAGCTGAGAGAGCTGAGAGACAGACGGACAGACAGACAGACAGACAGACAGACAGACGGACAGACAGACAGACTATGAGCCGGACCTCTGGGCTGAGCTGAAAGCGCTGAGAGACACGGTGGTGGAACAGAGAGACAGACGAACAGACAGACAGACAGACGGACAGACAGACTATGAGCCGGACCTCTGGGCTGAGCTGAAAGAGCTGAGAGACATGGTGGTGGAACAGAGAGTGGAACTGACTGTCACTCAAAGTCAACTGGAGGACGTGAAGACACAGAATTCAGGTAATAAGAGTTGCCACAATGCAAAAAAAATGTCAACCTTACCTTGATGTTTTGTAATGTATTGATATAATGAAGATACATGTTTTGAGTCGGTCTCACTTACCCAGAAAATATATGGTCTTGTTTTGAGTCCGTCTCACTTACCCAGAAAATATATGTTCTTGTTTTGAGTTGGTCTCATTTACCCAGAAAATATATGTTCTTGTTTTGAGTCGGTCTCACTTACCCAGAAAATATATGGTCTTGTTTTGAGTCGGTCTCATTTACCCAGAAAATATATGTTCTTGTTTTGAGTCGGTCTCATTTACCCAGAAAATATATATTCTTGTCTTGAGTCGGTCTCACTTACCCAGAAAATATATATTCTTGTTTTGAGTCGGTCTCATTTACCCAGAAAATATATGTTCTTGTTTTGAGTCGGTCTCACTTACCCAGAAAATATATGTTCTTGTTTTGAGTCGGTCTCATTTACCCAGAAAATATATGTTCTTGTTTTGAGTCGGTCTCATTTACCCAGAAAATATATATTCTTGTTTTGAGTCGGTCTCACTTACCCAGAAAATATATGTTCTTGTTTTGAGTCCGTCTCATTTACCCAGAAAATATATGTTCTTGTTTTGAGTCGGTCTCATTTACCCAGAAAATATATATTCTTGTTTTTTGAATTCATTTTTCTTCCTCAGACAATCAAGATGATTTGTCTTGTTTTTACGATATTCTTGTTTCAAGCCATTTGTATAAAATCAGCAATAAGCAAAAGGATCTGCCATTGTACCAAGATAGTTTACGTTAGTAAGATGTCAATGCATTCTGATGGTGAGAGAGATCTAGGTAAGGTGTCACACTCAACACAGCACATTGAATATAGCACAGCAATGGAACAAACAGACACAATGTGGACACTGGGGCCAGATAGGAGACACAATGTGGACACTGGGGCCAGATAGGAGACACAATGTGGACACTGGGGCCAGATAGGGAGACACAATGTGGACACTGGGGCCAGATAGGAGACACAATGTGGACACTGGGGCCAGATAGGGAGACACAATGTGGACACTGGGGCCAGATAGGAGACACAATGTGGACACTGGGGCCAGATAGGAGACACAATGTGGACACTGGGGCCAGATAGGAGACACAATGTGGAGACTGGGGCCAGATAGGAGACACAATGTGGACACTGGGGCCAGATAGGAGACACAATGTGGACACTGGGGCCAGATAGGAGACACAATGTGGACACTGGGGCAAGATAGGAGACACAATGTGGAGACTGGGGCCAGATAGGAGACACAATGTGGACACTGGGGCCAGATAGGAGACACAATGTGGACACTGGGGCCAGATAGGAGACACAATGTGGACACTGGGGCCAGATAGGAGACACAATGTGGACACTGGGGCCAGATAGGAGACACAATGTGGAGACTGGGGCCAGATAGGAGACACAATGTGGACACTGGGGCCAGATAGGAGACACAATGTGGACACTGGGGCCAGATAGGAGACACAATGTGGACACTGGGCCAGATAGGGAGACACAATGTGGACACTGGGGCCAGATAGGAGACACAATGTGGAGACTGGGGCCAGATAGGAGACACAATGAGGACACTGGGGCCAGATAGGAGACACAATGTGGACACTGGGGCCAGATAGGAGACACAATGTGGAGACTGGGGCCAGATAGGAGACACAATGTGGACACTGGGGCCAGATAGGAGACACAATGTGGACACTGGGGCCAGATAGGAGACACAATGTGGACACTGGGGCCAGATAGGAGACACAATGTGGACACTGGGGCCAGATAGGGAGACACAATGTGGACACTGGGGCCAGATAGGAGACACAATCTGGACACTGGGGCCAGATAGGAGACACAATGTGGACACTGGGGCCAGATAGGGAGACACAATGTTCTTCTTTTTTTTCCATTGACGGATACACAGGGCCACACTCCAACACTCAGATATAATTTACAAACTAAGCATTTGTGTTTAGTGAGTCTGCCAGATCAGAGGCAGTAGGAATCACCAGGAATGATCTCTGTTTAGTGAGTCTGCCAGATCAGAGGCAGTAGGAATCACCAGGGATGTTCTCTGTTTAGTGAGTCTGCCAGATCAGAGGCAGTAGAAATCACCAGGAATGATCTCTGTTTAGTGAGTCTGCCAGATCAGAGGCAGTAGGAATCACCAGGAATGATCTCTGTTTAGTGAGTCTGCCAGATCAGAGGCAGTAGGGATGACCAGGAATGATCTCTGTTTAGTGAGTCTGCCAGATCAGAGGCAGTAGGAATCACCAGGAAGGATCTCTGTTTAGTGAGTCTGCCAGATCAGACAGTAGGAATCACCAGGAAGGATCTCTGTTTAGTGAGTCTGCCAGATCAGAGGCAGTAGGCATCACCAGGAATGATCTCTGTTTAGTGAGTCTGCCAGATCAGAGGCAGTAGGAATCACCAGGAAGGATCTCTGTTTAGTGAGTCTGCCAGATCAGAGGCAGTAGGCATCACCAGGAATGATCTCTGTTTAGTGAGTCTGCCAGATCAGAGGCAGTAGGCATCACCAGGAATGATCTCTGTTTAGTGAGTCTGCCAGATCAGAATGATCTGTGAATTGAACCATTTTCCTGTCAAAACGTAACAAGTAGTGAGTTAACAAGTAGTGAGTGGAATGTAGTGAGTTAAAAGTAAAAGTTGACAAAAATATACGTAGTAAAGTAAAGTACAGATATCCAAATAATATACTTTTACTTAAGTAATTTATACCATCAGATAGTGATCTGTTTTTCATAAACATTTAATCCAGATCAAAACGATCCTCTGTTGTGTTCATTCTGCTCCTTCAGATGTGGTCCTTGTTTATGGATGCAGTTTGACAAAACTTTATCAAATTTCTCACATAACACTTCATATACTCCAACAAAGACCCATGTAAACATTATATACCATGTAAACATTATCTACCATGTAAACATTATCTACCATGTAAACATTCTATACTATGTAAACATTATCTACCATGTAAACATTATATACTATGTAAACATTATATACTATGTACACATTATCTACCATGTAAACATTATCTACCATGTAAACATTATATACCATGTAAACATTATATACTATGTAAACATTATATACCATGTAAACATTATATACCATGTAAACATTCTATACTATGTAAACATTATCTACCATGTAAACATTATCTACCATGTAAACATTATATACCATGTAAACATTATATACTATGTAAACATTATATACCATGTAAACATTATATACCATGTAAACATTATCTACCATGTAAACATTATATACCATGTAAACATTATATACCATGTACACATTATCTACCATGTAAACATTATATACCATGTACACATTATCTACCATGTAAACATTATATACCATGTAAACATTATATACTATGTAAACATTATATACCATGTAAACATTATCTACCATGTAAACATTATCTACCATGTAAACATTATCTACCATGTAAACATTATATACCATGTAAACATTCTATACTATGTAAACATTATCTACCATGTAAACATTATCTACCATGTAAACATTATATACCATGTAAACATTATATACTATGTAAACATTATATACCATGTAAACATTATATACCATGTAAACATTATCTACCATGTAAACATTATATACCATGTAAACATTATATACCATGTACACATTATCTACCATGTAAACATTATATACCATGTACACATTATCTACCATGTAAACATTATATACCATGTAAACATTATATACTATGTAAACATTATATACCATGTAAACATTATATACCATGTAAACATTATCTACCATGTAAACATTATATACCATGTAAACATTATAGACCATGTACACATTATCTACCATGTAAACATTATATACCATGTACACATTATCTACCATGTAAACATTATATACCATGTAAACATTATATACTATGTAAACATTATATACCATGTAAACATTATATACCATGTACACATTATCTACCATGTAAACATTATATACCATGTACACATTATCTACCATGTAAACATTATATACCATGTAAACATTATATACTATGTAAACATTATATACCATGTAAACATTATATACCATGTAAACATTATCTACCATGTAAACATTATATACCATGTAAACATTATATACCATGTACACATTATCTACCATGTAAACATTATATACCATGTACACATTATCTACCATGTAAACATTATATACCATGTAAACATTATATACTATGTCAACATTATATACCATGTAAACATTATATACCATGTACACATTATCTACCATGTAAACATTATATACCATGTAAACATTATACTATGTTAACATTATATACCATGTACACATGATCTGCCATGTAAACATTATCTACCATGTAAACATTATATACTATGTAAACATTATATACCATGTACACATTATCTACCATGTAAACATTATATACCATGTAAACATTATATACTATGTAAACATTATATACCATGTAAACATTATATACTATGTAAACATTATCTACCATGTAAACATTATATACCATGTACACATTATCTACCATGTAAACATTATATACCATGTAAACATTATACTATGTTAACATTATATACCATGTACACATGATCTGCCATGTAAACATTATCTACCATGTAAACATTATATACTATGTAAACATTATATACCATGTACACATTATCTACCATGTAAACATTATATACCATGTAAACATTATATACTATGTAAACATTATATACCATGTAAACATTATATACTATGTAAACATTATCTACCATGTAAACATTATATACCATGTACACATTATCTACCATGTAAACATTATATACCATGTAAACATTATACTATGTTAACATTATATACCATGTACACATGATCTGCCATGTAAACATTATCTACCATGTAAACATTATATACTATGTAAACATTATCTACCATGTTAACATTATATACCATGTAAACATTATATACCATGTTAACATTCTATACCATGTTAACATTCTATACTATGTAAACATTACATACCATGTAAACATTATATACTATGTAAACATGATCTGCCATGTAAACATTATCTACCATGTAAACATTATCTACCATGTAAACATGATATACCATGTTAACATTATATACCATGTAAACATTATCTACCATGTAAACATTATATACCATGTAAACATTATATACTATGTAAACATTATATACCATGTAAACATTATATACCATGTAAACAATCTATACCATGTAAACATTCTATACCATGTACACATTATCTACCATGTAAACATTATCTACCATGTAAACATTCTATACTGTGTAAACATTATATACCATGTAAACATTATATACTGTGTAAACATTATATACCATGTAAACATTATATACTGTGTAAACATTATATACCATGTAAACATTATATACCATGTAAACATTATATACCATGTAAACATTATATACTGTGTAAACATTATATACCATGTAAACATTATATACTGTGTAAACATTAGGGCAAAATAAGCAATACTTATTTTATTTGCTTTTCCCTGCTAACCCTAACCCTAACCCTAACCCTAACCCTAACCCTAACCCTTATCCATGATATCTCTCAGATCTGATCAGAGCTCAAGGACACTAGTCGGAAGCTTTAAAATGTGTCTATCTTTGAGCTGAACAATAACTAATAACATTCATGCTAGGATTGTTTTAGGGCTACAGTGTTGAGAGCTAACTTTTATTGATAGGAATCACATAACACAAGACTCATATTAATACCAGGTGATAACTTTAGATGGTAGGAATCAGACAACACAGACCCATATTAATACCAGGTGATAACTTTAGATGGTAGGAATCAGATAACGATAACTTTAGATGGTAGGAATCAGACAACACAAGACCCATATTAATACCAGGTGATAACTTTAGATGGTAGGAATCAGACAACACAAGACCCATATTAATACCAGGTGATAACTTTAGATGGTAGGAATCAGATAACACAAGACCCATATTAAAACCAGGTGATAACTTTAGATGGTAGGAATCAGATAACACAAGACCCATATTAGCACCAGGTGAAACTTTAGATGGTAGGAATCAGACAACACAGACCCATATTAACACCAGGTGATAACTTTAGATGGTAGGAATCAGACAACACAGACCCATATTAATACCAGGTGATAACTTTAGAGATGGTGGGAATCAGATAACACAGACCCATATTAATACTAGGTGATAACTTTAGATGGTAGGAGTCAGACAACACAGACCCATATTAATACCAGGTGATAACTTTAGAGATGGTGGGAATCAGACAACACAGACCCATATTAACACCAGATGATAACTTTAGAGATGGTAGGAATCAGACAACACAAGACCCATATTAATACCAGGTGTAAATGGGGTCAGTAAGAGTTGTTGTGTGTTTTATTCCAGAGATGGAGTTCAGGCTGAGAACTGCAGAGGACCAGGTGAAGCTACTGAAGGCTGAGAATCAAGGTAAAACAAGAGATTCTGTTGAATCTGTGATTTGGGTAATATATTTGAACCAATATTGTGTATTTATTTATTGATCGTTCCGCATGATTTCAATCCCTTTCTGATCGCACGCCTTTTGATTTGATCAAACCTTCAATGTTTGCCCATGGTGGAAGAGGTCAGAAAGGGACAGGTTGAACCTCAATGCCAAACCTTCAATGTTTGCCCATGGTGGAAGTGATCAGAAAGGGACAGGTTGAACCTCAATGCCAAACCTTCAATGTTTGCCCATGGTGGAAGTGATCAGAAAGGGACAGGTTGAACCTCAATGCCAAACCTTCAATGTTTGCCCATGGTGGAAGTGATCAGAAAGGGACAGGTTGAACCTCAATGCCAAACCTTCAATGTTTGCCCATGGTGGAAGTGATCAGAAAGGGACAGGTTGAACCTCAATGCCAAACCTTCAATGTTTGCCCATGGTGGAAGTGATCAGAAAGGGACAGGTTGAACCTCAATGCCAATCCTTCAATGTTTGCCCATGGTGGAAGAGGTCAGAAAGGGACAGGTTGAACCCCAATGCCAAACCTTCAATGTTTGCCCATGGTGGAAGTGATCAGAAAGGGACAGGTTGAACCTCAATGCCAAACCTTCAATGTTTGCCCATGGTGGAAGTGATCAGAAAGGGACAGGTTGAACCTCAATGCCAAACCTTCAATGTTTGCCCATGGTGGAAGAGGTCAGAAAGGGACAGGTTGAACCTCAATGCCAAACCTTCAATGTTTGCCCATGGTGGAAGTGATCAGAAAGGGACAGGTTGAACCTCAATGCCAAACCTTCAATGTTTGCCCATGGTGGAAGTGATCAGAAAGGGACAGGTTGAACCTCAATGCCAAACCTTCAATGTTTGCCCATGGTGGAAGTGATCAGAAAGGGACAGGTTGAACCTCAATGCCAAACCTTCAATGTTTGCCCATGGTGGAAGAGGTAAGAAAGGGACAGGTTGAACCTCAATGCCAAACCTTCAATGTTTGCCCATGGTGGAAGAGGTCAGAAAGGGACAGGTTGAACCTCAATGCCAAACCATTCAGGACATAGAGCTGTACCAAGTGGACCCAAACACCTACCATGTTGCATACCCCACCCTACCATGTTACATACCCCACCCTACCATGTTGCATTCCCCACCCTACCATGTTGCATACCCCACCCTACCATGTTGCATTCCCCACCCTACCATGTTGCATACCCCACCCTACCATGTTGCATACCCCACCCTACCACGTTGCATACCCCACCCTACCATTTTGCATACCCCACCCTACCATGTTGCATACCCCCACCCTACCATGTTGCATACACCACCCTACCATGTTGCATACCCCACCCTACCATGTTGCTTTCCCCACCCTACCATGTTGCCTACCCCACCCTACCATGTTGCATACCCCACCCTACCATGTTGCATTCCCCACCCTACCATGTTGCCTACCCCACCCTACCATGTTGCATACCCCACCCTACCATGTTGCATACACCATCCTACCATGTTGCATACCCCACCCTACCATGTTGCATACCCCACCCTACCATGTTGCATACCCCACCCTACCATGTTGCATACCCCACCCTACCATGTTGCATACCCCACCCTACCATGTTGCAAACCCCACCCTACCATGTTGCAAACCCCACCCTACCATGTTGCAAACCCCACCCTACCATGTTGCAAACCCAACCCTACCATGTTGCATACCCCACCCTACCATGTTGCAAACCCAACCCTACCATGTTGCATACCCCACCCTACCATGTTGCAAACCCCACCCTACCATGTTGCATACCCCCACCCTACCATGTTGCATACCCCACCCTACCATGTTGCATACCCCACCCTACCATGTTGCATACCCCACCCTACCATGTTGCAAACCCCACCCTACCATGTTGCATACCCCACCCTACCATGTTGCATTCCCCACCCTACCATGAGACTCCCATGTCTTCATCACTGAAAAACAATCATGGAGGACTTTGAAATCATTTGAAAGCTGACAAACAGGGTTGTTAAACTATTCTATGATTTATTACATTTTTATGTTTAAACGTTGAATTATCGACATGAATTATCTTAAAACGCATTCACTACGATTTTTTCTCATTTTCCTAAATTATGTACCTTAGACCCTATTTGACATAATCAGAGGTGTCTGTGTTGTGCCTGTCATCGGTTTAGACACAGCACACTGTTGAATACAGGATGGGTGTCATTTCAATCATAGAAATATAATGAAAAGAATGGACCTGTCCCTTTATACCACTGTATGTTAGCTGGTACCACATTTCACGTTTAAATTGAATAGAAACCTTAAGTTCCATTTCCTACCAGAAAGATGGCTCCCGGTCCACCCACTGTTGAATGTCAACTTGAATGTGAAAGTCAATTATATTATCTATGTTTCTATTTATTTATTCATGTGTGTATTCATTTATCCATGTGTTTTAGTAATCAATTAGTGTATTGATTTATCCATGTGTTTTAGTAATCGATTAGTGTATTGATTTATCCACACGTTGTGTTTTAGTAATCGATTAGTGTATTGATTTATCCATACGTTGTGTTTTAGTAATCAATTAGTGTATTGATTTATCCATATGTTGTGTTTTAGTAATAGATTAGTGTATTGATTTATCCACACGTTGTGTTTTAGTGATCGATTAGTGTATTCATTGATGGATTGAGCTCTCTGGTTCCAGCCCTGGAGATGAGGACTCTTGACGTCAGCTCCAACTACTCTCAGAGCCAGGTGGAACTACAGAAGACTGAGCTGGAGGAGCTGAAGAGACAGAACACAGGTAGAGAAGAGAGAGAGAGAACACAGGTAGAGAAGAGAGAGAGAGAGAACACAGGTAGAGAAGAGAGAGAGAGAGAACACAGGTAGAGAAGAGAGAGAGAGAGAACACAGGTAGAGAAGAGAGAGAGAGAGAACACAGGTAGAGAAGAGAGAGAGAGAACACAGGTAGAGAAGAGAGAGAGAACACAGGTAGAGAAGAGAGAGAGAGAGAGAGAACACAGGTAGAGAAGAGAGAGAGAGAGAGAGAGAGAACACAGGTAGAGAAGAGAGAGAGAGAGAGAGAACACAGGTAGAGAAGAGAGAGTGAGAACACAGGTAGAGAAGAGAGAGAGAGAACACAGGTAGAGAAGAGAGAGAGAGAGAACACAGGTAGAGAAGAGAGAGAGAACACAGGTAGAGAAGAGAGAGAGAGAACACAGGTAGAGAAAAGGAAGAGAGAGAACACAGGTAGACGAGAAGAAGAGACAGAACACAGGTAGAGGAGAAGAAGAGAGAGAACAGGTAGAGGAGAAGAAGAGAGAGAACAGGTAGAGGAGAAGAAGAGAGAGAACACAGGTAGAGGAGAAGAAGAGAGAGAACACAGGTAGAGGAGAAGAAGAGAGAGAACACAGGTAGAGGAGAAGAAGAGAGAAAACACAGGTAGAGGAGAAGAAGAGAGAGAACACAGGTAAAGGAGAAGAAGAGAGAGAACACAGGTAGAGATGGAGGATGAGCTGAAGAAAGAGAAAATGTATAGGAGTGAAGGAGCTGAGGAAAGAGAACAGGTCTCTGAGGTCTGGAGGACAGAGAACATGTAGAGGACTGGAGGACAGAGAACAGGTAGAGGATTGGAGGACAGAGAACAGGTAGAGGATTGGAGGACAGAGAACAGCTGGAGGAGTGGAGGACAGAGAACAGGTAGAGGACTGGAGGACAGAGAACAGGTAGAGTAGTGGAGGACAGAGAATAACTGGAGGAGTGGAGGACAGAGAACAGGTAGAGGAGGACTGGAGGACAGAGAACAGGTAGAGGAGTGGAGGACAGAGAACAGGTAGAGGACTGGAGGTTAAGCTGCCATAGTAACTAAAGCATTACAACCACAAATTGTTGTCTGACCATTTAAACCATTGTCTTGTTGGTTTCTGACCAATGTGTGTTTTTGTTTGTTTCCTCTAACAGAATGGAAGGTAGCGTTCTCTGTTACTTTGGGAGTTGGGGGTTACTATGGACCCACATCCACTACCCTGGTCTACAAGGACATCCTGACAAACATCGGCATTCACTACAACCCAACTAATGGTGAGTTACACTGTACGCTTTGCTGCCATTTCTTACTCTTGAACTGATCTGTAGAGTCTTCAACTGAACTACAGTGCCTTGCGAAAGTATTCGGCCCCCTTGAACTTTGCGACCTTTTGCCACATTTCAGGCTTCAAACATAAAGATATAAAACTGTATTTTTTTGTGAAGAATCAACAACAAGTGGGACACAATCATGAAGTGGAACGACATTTATTGGATATTTCAAACTTTTTTAACAAATCAAAAACTGAAAAATTGGGCGTGCAAAATTATTCAGCCCCTTTACTTTCAGTGCAGCAAACTCTCTCCAGAAGTTCAGTGAGGATCTCTGAATGATCCAATGTTGACCTAAATGACTAATGATGATAAATACAATCCACCTGTGTGTAATCAAGTCTCCGTATAAATGCACCTGCACTGTGATAGTCTCAGAGTTCCGTTAAAAGCGCAGAGAGCATCATGAAGAACAAGGAACACACCAGGCAGGTCCGAGATACTGTTGTGAAGAAGTTTAAAGCCGTATTTGGATACAAAAAGATTTCCCAAGCTTTAAACATCCCAAGGAGCACTGTGCAAGCGACAATATTGAAATGGAAGGAGTATCAGACCACTGCAAATCTACCAAGACCTGGCCGTCCCTCTAAACTTTCAGCTCATACAAGGAGAAGACTGATCAGAGATGCAGCCAAGAGGCCCATGATCACTCTGGATGAACTGCAGAGATCTACAGCTGAGGTGGGAGACTCTGTCCATAGGACAACAGTATATTGCACAAATCTGGCCTTTATGGAAGAGTGGCAAGAAGAAAGCCATTTCTTAAAGATATCCATAAAAAGTGTCGTTTAAAGTTTGCCACAAGCCACCTGGGAGACACACCAAACATGTGGAAGAAGGTGCTCTGGTCAGATGAAACCAAAATTGAACTTTTTGGCAACAATGCAAGACGTTATGTTTTGCATAAAAGCAACACAGCTGAACACACCATCCCCACTGTCAAACATGGTGGTGGAAGCATCATGGGTTGGGCCTGCTTTTCTTCAGCAGGGACAGGGAAGATGGTTAAAATTGATGGGAAGATGGATGGAGCCAAATACAGGACCATTCTGGAAGAAAACCTGATGGAGTCTGCAAAAGACCTGAGACTGGGACGGAGCTTTGTCTTCCAACAAGACAATGATCCAAAACATAAAGCAAAATCTACAATGGAATGGTTCAAAAATAAACATATCCAGGTGTTAGAATGGCCAAGTCAAAGTCCAGACCTGAATCCAATCGAGAATCTGTGGAAAGACCTGAAAACTGCTGTTCACAAATGCTCTCCATCCAACCTCACTGAGCTCGAGCTGTTTTGCAAGGAGGAATGGGAAAAAATGTCAGTCTCTCGATGTGCAAAACTGATAGAGACATACCCCAAGCGACTTACAGCTGTAATCGCAGCAAAAGGTGGTGCTACAAAGTATTAACTTAAGGGGGCTGAATAATTTTGCACGCCCAATTTTTCAGTTTTTGATTTGTTAAAAAAGTTTGAAATATCCAATAAATGTCGTTCCACTTCATGATTGTGTCCCACTTGTTGTTGATTCTTCACAAAAAAATACAGTTTTATATATTTATGTTTGAAGCCTGAAATGTGGCAAAAGGTCGCAAAGTTCAAGAGGGCCGAATACTTTCGCAAGGCACTGTATCTATAGATAGTCTTCAACTGAACTATCTATAGAGAGTCTTCAACTGAACTATCTATGGAGAGTCTTCAACTGAACTATCTATAGAGAGTCTTCAACTGAACTATCTATAGAGAGTCTTCAACTGAACTATCTATGGAGAGTCTTCAACTGAATTATCTATAGAGTCTTCAACTGAACTATCTATAGAGAGTCTTCAACTGAACTATCTATAGAGAGTCTTCAACTGAATTATCTATAGAGAGTCTTCAACTGAACTTTCTATAGAGAGTCTTCAACTGAACTATCTATAGAGAGTCTTCAACTGAACTATCTATGGAGAGTCTTCAACTGAACTATCTATGGAGAGTCTTCAACTGAACTATCTATAGAGAGTCTTCAACTGAACTATCTATAGAGAGTCTTCAACTGAACTATCTATGGAGTCTTCAACTGAACTCTGTATGGAGAGAGAGCCTCACATGTTCCATCTCTTTCCCAGGTCACTTCACAGCCCCAGTGAGGGGAGTGTACTACTTCAGAATCGCCTTGTTCGGAATCGTAGAAAGGAACAGCGGCATACATTGCAACCTCCGCACAAACGGCATCGTAACCCTGAAGGCAGGTCTTTGGGAATACATTGCAACCTCCGCACAAACGGCATCGTAACCCTGAAGGCAGGTCTTTGGGAATACATTGCAAAGTCCCAGCACCATGTAGCTAATGCTGCCTCTCTGCTGCTTGAGCAGGGAGACGTAGTTGACTTTCAACTGGGTGGACCCAAAATCTATGATGACAGTCACAAGAGAAACACCTTCAGTGGCTTCCTGCTCTTCCCAGTGTGAGATGCTATTCAGTGAACCACAGTGGAATGAAGCCTTCAGTCAACGTGTGTTTATCCTCTATATCTGTTTCTATTGATTGCAATGTTGTGTCTGGCAGGAGCACCCTTCTCATTTTGATTATACAGTAAAGTAAATCGATTGATCGATCAATACATAAATAAATCAACCAAGCAATCTGTCAATCATTATGAATCTTTCTGCTAGGGAAAATTAAAGGTGAACAACATATGTATTCTTATGTATGTTGTGGACTCAAGATCATTCAATATTTATTTTCATTCTATATCAATCTATAGAAGTAGAGATGTTGACTGTTGCTGGTAGAGCAGCTGTTAGGTATGGTAGATCAGCTGTTAGGTATGGTAGATCAGCTGTTAGGTACAGTAGATCAGCTGTTAGGTACGGTAGAGCAGCTGTTAGGTATGGTAGATCAGCTGTTAGTTATGCTAGATCAGCTGGTAGATCAGCTGTTAGGTACAGTAGAGCAGCTGTTAGGTATGGTAGAGCAGCTGTTAGGTATGGTAGAGCAGCTGTTAGGTATGGTAGAGCAGCTGATAGGTACAGTAGAGCAGCTGTTAAGTATGGTAGATCAGCTGTTAGGCACAGTAGATCAGCTGTTAGGTATGGTAGAGCAGCTGTTATAGCAGCTGTTAGGTCAGGTAGAGCAGCTGTTAGGTATGGTAGAGCAGCTGTTATAGCAGCTGTTAGGTATGGTAGATCAGCTGTTAGGTATGGTAGATCAGCTGTTAGGTATGGTAGATCAGCTGTTAGGTATGGTAGATCAGCTGTTAGGTATGGTAGATCAGCTGTTAGGTATGGTAGATCAGCTGTTAGGTGCGGTAGATCAGCTGTTAGGTATGGTAGATCAGCTGTTAGGTACGGTAGATCAGCTGTTAGTTATTGTAGATCAGCTGTTAGTTATTGTAGATCAGCTGTTAGGTACGGTAGAGCAGCTGTTAGGTATGGTAGATCAGCTGTTAGAGCAGCTGTTAGGTATGGTAGATCAGCTGTTAGGTATGGTAGAGCAGCTGTTAGGTGCGGTAAATCAGCTGTTAGTTATGGTAGAGCAGCTGTTAGGTGCGGTAGATCAGCTGTTAGGTACTGTAGATCAGCTGTTAGGTACTGTAGATCAGCTGTTAGTTATTGTAGATCAGCTGTTAGGTACGGTAGATCAGCTGTTAGGCATGGTAGATCAGCTGTTAGTTATGCTAGATCAGCTGTTAGTTATGCTAGATCAGCTGGTAGATCAGCTGTTAGGTATGGTTGATCAGCTGTTAGGTATGGTAGAGCAGCTGTTAGGTACAGTAGATCAGCTGTTAGGTATGGTAGATCAGCTGTTATAGCAGCTGTTAGGTCAGGTAGGTCAGCTGTTAGGTATGGTAGATCAGCTGTTAGGTACAGTAGAGCAGCTGTTAGGTATGGTAGATCAGCTGTTAGGTACGGTAGATCAGCTGTTAGGCATGGTAGATCAGCTGTTAGTTATGCTAGATCAGCTGTTAGTTATGCTAGATCAGCTGTTAGATATGGTAGATCAGCTGTTAGGTATGGTATATCAGCTGGTAGATCAGCTGTTAGATATGGTAGATCAGCTGTTAGGTATGGTAGATCAGCTGGTAGATCAGCTGTTAGGTATGGTAGATCAGCTGTTAGGTATGGTAGATCAGCTGTTAGGTATGGTAGATCAGCTGTCAGGTATGGTAGAGCAGCTGTTAGGTGCGGTAGATCAGCTGTTAGTTATGGTATATCAGCTGGTAGATCAGCTGTTAGGTATGGTAGATCAGCTGTTAGGTATGGTAGAGCAGCTGTTAGGTACAGTAGATCAGCTGTTAGGTATGGTAGATCAGCTGTTATAGCAGCTGTTAGGTATGGTAGATCAGCTGTTATAGCAGCTGTTAGGTATGGTAGGTCAGCTGTTAGGTACGGTAGATGAGCTGTTAGGTATGGTAGAGCAGCTGTTAGAGCAGCTGTTAGGTATGGTAGATCAGCTGTTAGGTAAGGTAGATCAGCTGTTAGGTATGGTAGATCAGCTGTTAGGTACGGTAGAGCAGCTGTTAGGTAGGGTAGATCAGCTGTCAGGTATGGTAGAGCAGCTGTTAGGTACGGTAGATCAGCTGTTAGGTATGGTAGAGCAGCTGGTAGGTACGGTAGATCAGCTGTTAGGTATGGTAGATCAGCTGTCAGGTATGGTAGAGCAGCTGTTAGGTACGGTAGATCAGCTGTTAGGTATGGTAGAGCAGCAATAGGACCACTACAATAGAACATCACATCAACCCCACTACAATAGGACATCAACACCACTACAATAGGACATCAACACCACTACAATAGGACATCAACCCCACTACAATAGGACATCAACCCCACTACAATAGAACATCAACACCACTACAATGGGACATCACATCAACACCACTACAATAGAACATCAACACCACTACAATAGGACATCAACACCACTACAATAGAACATCAACACCACTACAATAGGACATCAACACCACTACAATAGGACATCAACACCACCACAATAGGACATCAACACCACTACAATAGGACATCACATCAACCCCACTACAATAGGACATCACATCAACCCCACTACAATAGAACATCAACACCACAACAATAGGACATCACATCAACACCACTACAATAGGACATCAACACCAATACAATAGGACATCAACCCCACTACAATAGGACATCAACACCACTACAATAGGACATCAACACCACTACAATAGGACATCAACACCACTACAATAGGACATCAACACCACTACAATAGAACATCAACACCACTACAATAGGACATCAACACCACTACAATAGGACATCAACACCACTACAATAGGACATCAACCCCACTACAATAGGACATCAACCCCACTACAATAGGACATCACATCAACCCCACTACAATAGGACATCAACCCCACTACAATAGGACATCAACACCACTACAATAGAACATCAACACCACTACAATAGTACATCAACACCACTACAATAGGACATCAACCCCACTACAATAGGACATCACATCAACCCCACTACAATAGGACATCAACCCCACTACAATAGGACATCAACACCACTACAATAGAACATCAACACCACTACAATAGGACATCAACACCACTGCAATAGGACATCAACACCACTACAATAGGACATCAACACCACTACAATAGGACATCAACACCACTACAATAGGACATCAACCCCACTACAATAGGACATCAACACCACTACAATAGGACATCACATCAACACCACTACAATAGTACATCAACACCACTACAATAGGACATCAACCCCACTACAATAGGACATCACATCAACCCCACTACAATAGGACATCAACCCCACTACAATAGGACATCAACACCACTACAATAGAACATCAGCACCACTACAATAGGACATCAACACCACTACAATAGGACATCAACACCACTACAATAGGACATCAACACCACTTCAATAGGACATCAACACCACTACAATAGGACATCAACCCCACTACAATAGGACATCAACACCACTACAATAGAACATCACATCAACACCACTACAATAGGACATCAACACCACTACAATAGGACATCAACACCACTACAATAGGACATCACATCAACCCCACTACAATAGGACATCAACACCACTACAATAGAACATCACATCAACACCACTACAATAGGACATCAACACCACTACAATAGGACATCAACACCACTACAATAGGACATCACATCAACCCCACTACAATAGGACATCAACACCACTACAATAGGACATCAACACCACTACAATAGAACATCAACACCACTACAATAGAACATCAACACCACTACAATAGGACATCAACACCACTACAATAGGACATCAACACCACCACAATAGGACATCAACACCACTACAATAGGACATCATATCAACCCCACTACAATAGGACATCACATCAACCCCACTACAATAGAACATCAACACCACTACAATAGGACATCACATCAACCCCACTACAATAGAACATCAACACCACTACAATAGGACATCAACACCACTACAATAGGACATCACATCAACCCCACTACAATAGGACATCAACATCACTACAATAGGACATCACATCAACCCCACTACAATAGAACATCAACACCACTACAATAGGACATCAACCCCACTACAATAGGACATCACATCAACATCACTACAATAGAACATCAACACCACTACAATAGGACATCAACACCACTACAATAGGACATCACATCAACCCCACTACAATAGGACATCACATCAACACCACTACAATAGGACATCACATCAACACCACTACAATAGGACATCAACACCAATACAATAGGACATCAACCCAACTACAATAGGACATCAACCCCACTACTATAGGACATCACATCAACCCCACTACAATAGGACATCACATCAACACCACTACAATAGGACATCAACACCACTACAATAGAACATCAACACCACTACAATAGGACATCAACACCACTACAATAGGACATCACATCAACCCCACTACAATAGGACATCAACACCACTACAATAGAACATCAACACCACTACAATAGGACATCAACACCACTACAATAGGACATCAACACCACTACAATAGGACATCAACACCACTACAATAGGACATCAACACCACTACAATAGGACATCAACCCCACTACAATAGGACATCAACACCACTACAATAGAACATCACATCAACACCACTACAATAGGACATCAACACCACTACAATAGGACATCAACACCACTACAATAGGACATCACATCAACCCCACTACAATAGGACATCAACACCACTACAATAGAACATCACATCAACACCACTACAATAGGACATCAACACCACTACAATAGGACATCAACACCACTACAATAGGACATCACATCAACCCCACTACAATAGGACATCAACACCACTACAATAGGACATCAACACCACTACAATAGGACATCAACACCACTACAATAGAACATCAACACCACTACAATAGAACATCAACACCACTACAATAGGACATCAACACCACTACAATAGGACATCAACACCACCACAATAGGACATCAACACCACTACAATAGGACATCATATCAACCCCACTACAATAGGACATCACATCAACCCCACTACAATAGAACATCAACACCACTACAATAGGACATCACATCAACCCCACTACAATAGAACATCAACACCACTACAATAGGACATCAACACCACTACAATAGGACATCACATCAACCCCACTACAATAGGACATCAACATCACTACAATAGGACATCACATCAACCCCACTACAATAGAACATCAACACCACTACAATAGGACATCAACCCCACTACAATAGGACATCACATCAACATCACTACAATAGAACATCAACACCACTACAATAGGACATCAACACCACTACAATAGGACATCACATCAACCCCACTACAATAGGACATCACATCAACACCACTACAATAGGACATCACATCAACACCACTACAATAGGACATCAACACCAATACAATAGGACATCAACCCCACTACAATAGGACATCAACCCCACTACTATAGGACATCACATCAACCCCACTACAATAGGACATCACATCAACACCACTACAATAGGACATCAACACCACTACAATAGAACATCAACACCACTACAATAGGACATCAACACCACTACAATAGGACATCAACCCCACTACAATAGGACATCACATCAACACCACTACAATAGGACATCAACACCACTACAATAGGACATCAACACCACTACAATAGAACATCACATCAACCACACTACAATAGGACATCAACACCACTACAATAGAACATCAACACCACTACAATAGGACATCAACACCACTACAATAGAACATCACATCAACACCACTACAATAGGACATCAACACCACTACAATAGAACATCACATCAACACCACTACAATAGGACATCAACACCACTACAATAGAACATCACATCAACCCCACTACAATAGGACATCACATCAACCCCACTACAATAGAACATCAACACCACTACAATAGGACATCAACACCACTACAATAGGACATCAACACCACTACAATAGGACATCAACACCACTACAATAGAACATCAACACCACTACAATAGGACATCAACACCACTACAATAGGACATCAACCCCACTACAATAGGACATCACATCAACCCCACTACAATAGGACATCAACACCACTACAATAGAACATCAACACCACTACAATAGGACATCAACACCACTACAATAGGACATCAACATCACTACAATAGGACATCACATCAACACCACTACAATAGGACATCAACCCCACTACAATAGGACATCAACCCCACTACAATAGGACATCACATCAACACCACTACAATAGGACATCACATCAACACCACTACAATAGGACATCACATCAACACCACTACAATAGGACATCACATCAACACCACTACAATAGGACATCAACACCACTACAATAGAACATCAACCCCACTACAATAGGACATCAACACCACTACAATAGGACATCAACCCCACTACAATAGGACATCAACACCACTACAATAGAACATCAACACCACTACAATAGGACATCAACACCACTACAATAGGACATCAACACCACTACAATAGGACATCAACACCACTACAATAGGACATCAACACCACTACAATAGGACTTGGGCTGACGGACTGTGGAGTCTGGACAGAGCTTACCTTTGACCCTGGTAAGTACTCAATGCTCACTGCAGAATCTTCATTGAACTAGATTTTTTTTGTCAAGGACTGGGATTAATCTGTGTCCAGGAATCCAGCCCTAAATGCAAACATTCAGAGAAGTTTCAGAACTTTTATATTGATAAACTGTTATACTTTCTCTAGATTTAGCCAAGCAGAGGAGGAGTCAGTAGGGGGATGCTAAATGTTTTCTCTAGATTGAGCCAGGCAGAGGAGGAGTCAATAGGGGGATGCTAAATGTTTTCTCTAGATTGAGCCAGGCAGAGGAGGAGTCAATAGGGGGATGCTAAATGTTTTCTCTAGATTGAGGAGTCAATAGGGGGATGCTAAATGTTTTCTCTAGATTGAGCCAGGCAGAGGAGGAGTCAATATGGAGATGCTAAACATTTTCTCTAGATTGAGCCAAGCACAGGAGGAGTCAATATGGAGATGCTAAACATTTTCTCTAGATTGAGCCAGGCAGTGGAGGAGTCAATATGGAGATGCTAAACATTTTCTCTAGATTGAGCCAGGCACAGGAGGAGTCAATATGGAGATGCTAAACATTTTCTCTAGATTGAGCCAGGCAGAGGAGGAGTCAATATGGAGATGCTAAACATTTTCTCTAGATTGAGCCAGGCAGAGGAGGAGTCAATATGGAGATGCTAAACATTTTCGCTAGATTGAGCCAGGCAGAGGAGGAGTCAATATGGAGATGCTAAACATTTTCTCTAGATTGAGCCAAGCACAGGAGGAGTCAATATGGAGATGCTAAATGTTTTCTCTAGATTGAGCCAGGCACAGGAGGAGTCAATATGGGGTCCTAAATGTTTTCTCTAGATTGAGCCAAGCACAGGAGGAGTCAATATGGAGATGCTAAATGTTTTCTCTAGATTGAGCCAAGCACAGGAGGAGTCAATATGGAGATGCTAAACATTTTCTCTAGATTGAGCCAAGCACAGGAGGAGTCAATATGGAGATGCTAAACATTTTCTCTAGATTGAGCCAGGCACAGGAGGAGTCAATATGGGGTCCTAAACATTTTCTCTAGATTGAGCCAGGCAGAGGAGGAGTCAATATGGAGATGCTAAACATTTTCTCTAGATTGAGCCAGGCACAGGAGGAGTCAATATGGAGATGCTAAATGTTTTCTCTAGATTGAGCCAAGCACAGGAGGAGTCAATATGGAGATGCTAAATGTTTTCTCTAGATTGAGCCAAGCACAGGAGGAGTCAATATGGGGTCCTAAACATTTTCTCTAGATTGAGCCAAGCACAGGAGGAGTCAATATGGAGATGCTAAATGTTTTCTCTAGATTGAGCCAAGCACAGGAGGAGTCAATATGGGGTCCTAAACATTTTCTCTAGATTGAGCCAAGCACAGGAGGAGTCAATATGGAGATGCTAAATGTTTTCTCTAGATTGAGCCAAGCACAGGAGGAGTCAATATGGAGATGCTAAACATTTTCTCTAGATTGAGCCAAGCACAGGAGGAGTCAATATGGAGATGCTAAATGTTTTCTCTAGATTGAGCCAAGCACAGGAGGAGTCAATAGGGAGATGCTAAATGTTTTCTCTAGATTGAGCCAAGCACAGGAGGAGTCAATATGGAGATGCTAAATGTTTTCTCTAGATTGAGCCAAGCACAGGAGGAGTCAATATGGAGATGCTAAATGTTTTCTCTAGATTGAGCCAAGCACAGGAGGAGTCAATATGGGGTCCTAAATGTTTTCTCTAGATTGAGCCAAGCACAGGAGGAGTCAATATGGAGATGCTAAATGTTTTCTCTAGATTGAGCCAGGCACAGGAGGAGTCAATATGGAGATGCTAAATGTTTTCTCTAGATTGAGCCAAGCACAGGAGGAGTCAATATGGGGTCCTAAACATTTTCTCTAGATTGAGCCAAGCACAGGAGGAGTCAATATGGAGATGCTAAATGTTTTCTCTAGATTGAGCCAAGCACAGGAGGAGTCAATATGGGGTCCTAAACATTTTCTCTAGATTGAGCCAAGCACAGGAGGAGTCAATATGGAGATGCTAAATGTTTTCTCTAGATTGAGCCAAGCACAGGAGGAGTCAATATGGAGATGCTAAACATTTTCTCTAGATTGAGCCAAGCACAGGAGGAGTCAATATGGAGATGCTAAACATTTTCTCTAGATTGAGCCAGGCACAGGAGGAGTCAATATGGGGTCCTAAACATTTTCTCTAGATTGAGCCAGGCAGAGGAGGAGTCAATATGGAGATGCTAAACATTTTCTCTAGATTGAGCCAGGCACAGGAGGAGTCAATATGGAGATGCTAAATGTTTTCTCTAGATTGAGCCAAGCACAGGAGGAGTCAATATGGAGATGCTAAATGTTTTCTCTAGATTGAGCCAAGCACAGGAGGAGTCAATATGGGGTCCTAAACATTTTCTCTAGATTGAGCCAAGCACAGGAGGAGTCAATATGGAGATGCTAAATGTTTTCTCTAGATTGAGCCAAGCACAGGAGGAGTCAATATGGGGTCCTAAACATTTTCTCTAGATTGAGCCAAGCACAGGAGGAGTCAATATGGAGATGCTAAATGTTTTCTCTAGATTGAGCCAAGCACAGGAGGAGTCAATATGGAGATGCTAAACATTTTCTCTAGATTGAGCCAAGCACAGGAGGAGTCAATATGGAGATGCTAAATGTTTTCTCTAGATTGAGCCAAGCACAGGAGGAGTCAATAGGGAGATGCTAAATGTTTTCTCTAGATTGAGCCAAGCACAGGAGGAGTCAATATGGAGATGCTAAATGTTTTCTCTAGATTGAGCCAAGCACAGGAGGAGTCAATATGGAGATGCTTAATGTTTTCTCTAGATTGAGCCAAGCACAGGAGGAGTCAATATGGAGATGCTAAACATTTTCTCTAGATTGAGCCAAGCACAGGAGGAGTCAATATGGAGATGCTAAACATTTTCTCTAGATTGAGCCAGGCAGAGGAGGAGTCAATATGGAGATGCTAAACATTTTCTCTAGATTGAGCCAGGCAGAGGAGGAGTCAATAGGGGGATGCTAAATGTTTTCTCTAGATTGAGCCAGGCAGAGGAGGAGTCAATAGGGGGATGCTAAATGTTTTCTCTAGATTGAGCCAGGCAGAGGAGGAGTCAATATGGAGATGCTAAACATTTTCTCTAGATTGAGCCAAGCACAGGAGGAGTCAATATGGAGATGCTAAACATTTTCTCTAGATTGAGCCAGGCAGAGGAGGAGTCAATATGGAGATGCTAAACATTTTCTCTAGATTGAGCCAGGCACAGGAGGAGTCAATATGGAGATGCTAAACATTTTCTCTGGATTGAGCCAGGCAGAGGAGGAGTCAATATGGAGATGCTAAACATTTTCGCTAGATTGAGCCAGGCAGAGGAGGAGTCAATATGGAGATGCTAAACATTTTCTCTAGATTGAGCCAAGCACAGGAGGAGTCAATATGGAGATGCTAAATGTTTTCTCTAGATTGAGCCAGGCACAGGAGGAGTCAATATGGGGTCCTAAATGTTTTCTCTAGATTGAGCCAAGCACAGGAGGAGTCAATATGGAGATGCTAAATGTTTTCTCTAGATTGAGCCAGGCACAGGAGGAGTCAATATGGGGTCCTAAACATTTTCTCTAGATTGAGCCAGGCAGAGGAGGAGTCAATATGGAGATGCTAAACATTTTCTCTAGATTGAGCCAGGCACAGGAGGAGTCAATATGGAGATGCTAAATGTTTTCTCTAGATTGAGCCAAGCACAGGAGGAGTCAATATGGAGATGCTAAATGTTTTCTCTAGATTGAGCCAAGCACAGGATGAGTCAATATGGGGTCCTAAACATTTTCTCTAGATTGAGCCAAGCACAGGAGGAGTCAATATGGAGATGCTAAACATTTTCTCTAGATTGAGCCAGGCACAGGAGGAGTCAATATGGGGTCCTAAACATTTTCTCTAGATTGAGCCAGGCAGAGGAGGAGTCAATATGGAGATGCTAAACATTTTCTCTAGATTGAGCCAGGCACAGGAGGAGTCAATATGGAGATGCTAAATGTTTTCTCTAGATTGAGCCAAGCACAGGAGGAGTCAATATGTGGTCCTAAACATTTTCTCTAGATTGATCCAAGCACAGGAGGAGTCAATATGGAGATGCTAAATGTTTTCTCTAGATTGAGCCAAGCACAGGAGGAGTCAATATGGGGTCCTAAACATTTTTTCTAGATTGAGCCAAGCACAGGAGGAGTCAATATGGAGATGCTAAATGTTTTCTCTAGATTGAGCCAAGCACAGGAGGAGTCAATATGGAGATGCTAAACATTTTCTCTAGATTGAGCCAAGCACAGGAGGAGTCAATATGGAGATGCTAAATGTTTTCTCTAGATTGAGCCAAGCACAGGAGGAGTCAATATGGAGATGCTAAATGTTTTCTCTAGATTGAGCCAAGCACAGGAGGAGTCAATATGGAGATGCTAAATGTTTTCTCTAGATTGAGCCAAGCACAGGAGGAGTCAATATGGAGATGCTAAATGTTTTCTCTAGATTGAGCCAAGCACAGGAGGAGTCAATATGGAGATGCTAAACATTTTCTCTAGATTGAGCCAAGCACAGGAGGAGTCAATATGGAGATGCTAAACATTTTCTCTAGATTGAGCCAGGCAGAGGAGGAGTCAATATGGAGATGCTAAACATTTTCTCTAGATTGAGCCAGGCAGAGGAGGAGTCAATATGGAGATGCTAAACATTTTCTCTAGATTGAGCCAGGCAGAGGAGGAGTCAATATGGAGATGCTAAACATTTTCTCTAGATTGAGCCAGGCAGAGGAGGAGTCAATATGGAGATGCTAAACATTTTCTCTAGATTGAGCCAGGCACAGGAGGAGTCAATATGGAGATGCTAAACATTTTCTCTAGATTGAGCCAGGCACAGGAGGAGTCAATATGGAGATGCTAAACATTTTCTCTAGATTGAGCCAGGCAGAGGAGGAGTCAATATGGAGATGCTAAACATTTTCTCTAGATTGAGCCAGGCACAGGAGGAGTCAATATGGAGATGCTAAACATTTTCTCTAGATTGAGCCAGGCACAGGAGGAGTCAATATGGAGATGCTAAACATTTTCTCTAGATTGAGCCAGGCAGAGGAGGAGTCAATATGGAGATGCTAAACATTTTCTCTAGATTGAGCCAAGCACAGGAGGAGTCAATATGGAGATGCTAAACATTTTCTCTAGATTGAGCCAAGCACAGGAGGAGTCAATATGGAGATGCTAAATGTTTTCTCTAGATTGAGCCAAGCACAGGAGGAGTCAATATGGAGATGCTAAATGTTTTCTCTAGATTGAGCCAAGCACAGGAGGAGTCAATATGGAGAAGCTAAATGTTTTCTCTAGATTGAGCCAAGCACAGGAGGAGTCAATATGGAGATGCTAAACATTTTCTCTAGATTGAGCCAAGCACAGGAGGAGTCAATATGGAGATGCTAAACATTTTCTCTAGATTGAGCCAGGCAGAGGAGGAGTCAATATGGCGATGCTAAACATTTTCTCTAGATTGAGCCAGGCAGAGGAGGAGTCAATATGGAGATGCTAAACATTTTCTCTAGATTGAGCCAGGCAGAGGAGGAGTCAATATGGAGATGCTAAACATTTTCTCTAGATTGAGCCAGGCAGAGGAGGAGTCAATATGGAGATGCTAAATGTTTTCTCTAGATTGAGCCAGGCACAGGAGGAGTCAATATGGAGATGCTAAACATTTTCTCTAGCTTGAGCCAGGCACAGGAGGAGTCAATATGGAGATGCTAAACATTTTCTCTAGATTGAGCCAGGCAGAGGAGGAGTCAATATGGAGATGCTAAACATTTTCTCTAGATTGAGCCAGGCACAGGAGGAGTCAATATGGAGATGCTAAACATTTTCTCTAGATTGAGCCAGGCACAGGAGGAGTCAATATGGAGATGCTAAACATTTTCTCTGATTGAGCCAGGCAGAGGAGGAGTCAATATGGAGATGCTAAACATTTTCTCTAGATTGAGCCAAGCACAGGAGGAGTCAATATGGAGATGCTAAATGTTTTCTCTAGATTGAGCCAAGCACAGGAGGAGTCAATATGGAGATGCTAAACATTTTCTCTAGATTGAGCCAAGCACAGGAGGAGTCAATATGGAGATGCTAAACATTTTCTCTAGATTGAGCCAGGCACAGGAGGAGTCAATATGGAGATGCTAAACATTTTCTCTAGATTGAGCCAGGCACAGGAGGAGTCAATATGGAGATGCTAAATGTTTTCTCTAGATTGAGCCAAGCACAGGAGGAGTCAATATGGAGATGCTAAACATTTTCTCTAGATTGAGCCAAGCACAGGAGGAGTCAATATGGAGATGCTAAACATTTTCTCTAGATTGAGCCAGGCACAGGAGGAGTCAATATGGAGATGCTAAACATTTTCTCTAGATTGAGCCAAGCACAGGAGGAGTCAATATGGAGATCCTAACATTTTCTCTAGATTGAGCCAGGCAGAGGAGGAGTCAATATGGAGATGCTAAACATTTTCTCTAGATTGAGCCAAGCACAGGAGGAGTCAATATGGAGATGCTAAACATTTTCTCTAGATTGAGCCAGGCAGAGGAGGAGTCAATATGGAGATGCTAAACATTTTCTCTAGATTGAGCCAGGCAGAGGAGGAGTCAATATGGAGATGCTAAACATTTTCTCTAGATTGAGCCAGGCAGAGGAGGAGGCAATATGGAGATGCTAAAAATTTTCTCTAGATTGAGCCAAGCACAGGAGGAGTCAATATGGAGATGCTAAACATTTTCTCTAGATTGAGCCAGGCACAGGAGGAGTCAATATGGGGTCCTAAATGTTTTCTCTAGATTGAGCCAGGCACAGGAGGAGTCAATATGGAGATGCTAAACATTTTCTCTAGATTGAGCCAGGCAGAGGAGGAGTCAATATGGAGATGCTAAACATTTTCTCTAGATTGAGCCAGGCAGAGGAGGAGTCAATATGGAGATGCTAAACATTTTCTCTAGATTGAGCCAAGCACAGGAGGAGTCAATATGGAGATGCTAAACATTTTCTCTAGATTGAGCCAGGCACAGGAGGAGTCAATATGGGGTCCTAAATGTTTTCTCTAGATTGAGCCAGGCACAGGAGGAGTCAATATGGAGATGCTAAACATTTTCTCTAGATTGAGCCAGGCAGAGGAGGAGTCAATATGGAGATGCTAAACATTTTCTCTAGATTGAGCCAGGCAGAGGAGGAGTCAATATGGAGATGCTAAACATTTTCTCTAGATTGAGCCAAGCACAGGAGGAGTCAATATGGAGATGCTAAACATTTTCTCTAGATTGAGCCAGGCACAGGAGGAGTCAATATGGGGTCCTAAATGTTTCTCGTGAAACGCTGCTCCTGTGTTTATACTCAAATCAATCAATCAAATTTATTTTATATAGCCCTTCGTACATCAGCTGATATCTCAAAGTGCTGTACAGAAACCCAGCCTAAAACCCCAAACAGCAAGCAATGCAGGTGAAGAAGCACTGTAAAACAACATATAGGTGTCATCACAGCAGAGATGATGGAAAAACAGTTTGTATTCATCTCCTAACTCTGCTCTCCGTCTCTTGTCTGTCAGTCTGTTATTTTATAGAAAGATTAGCAGAGTTTAACGAAACCTCTGTCTAACTAAACCTCTTCATCTACTGTCTAACTAAACCTCTTTATCTCCTGTCTAACTAAACCGCTTCATCACCATCTACTGTCTAACTAAACCGCTTCATCACCATCTTCTGTCTAACTAAACCTCTTCATCTACTGTCTAACTAAACCTCTTCATCTCCTGTCTAACTAAACCTCTTAATCTCCTGTCTAACTAAACCTCGTCATCTCCTGTCTAACTAAACCTCTTCATCTACTGTCTAACTAAACCTCTTCATCTCCTGTCTAACTAAACCTCTTTATCTACTGTCTAACTAAACCGCTTCATCACCATCTACTGTCTAACTAAACCTCTTCATCTCCTGTCTAACTAAACCTCTTCATCTCCTGTCTAACTAAACCTCTTCATCTACTGTCTAACTAAACCATACAATAGAAGAAACTCAGTAGCCAGTAAGGGTCAGAGAAGAAGAAGCGAGGAGAGAGTCTTAACAGTTCTGTATTTTTAATGGTTGAAGTACAGCATGACAAAGCATAGACAGAGATCACTCCTTCAGTCATTCACATACAGCCGTTCGGAAGTTGATTATTTCCCTGATGTTTCAAGATGCAGTTCTGGTTGAGTAGGGCTTAGTGAGCAGGAAGTAGGTTGATTGTCTCCCTGATGTTTCAAGATGCAGTTCTGGTTGAGTAGGGCTTAGTGAGCAGGAAGTAGGTTGATTGTCTCCCTGATGTTTCAAGATGCAGTTCTGGTTGAGTAGGGCTTAGTGAGCAGGAAGTAGGTTTGCAAAATTCCAGAAACTCTATTTCCCCCCAAATGCCAAGGTTTTTCCAAAAACTCTGGATGAAAGATTCCCAGAATGTGAATGTATTAATCAGGGAATCTGGAATCCTTCAACGGGGATATCTAGACAATTTACCGGAATATTGCAAGCGTAGCAGAGAGGACAAAAAAATACATTTTAGTCTTCATTCTAGGATGAAAGTATAATAGAACTAGAAGCAGTATGTGGACATCAGCGTTGGTTACATTCCACTTCAATTCAAGTTCATTCAGACACTGAAATTCCAATTCTGTCATTCCAATTCTCGTCAATGCTTTTAAATTAATTTGGTTTACTTTCTGAATGAACTGCAAACTGAAATTGAATTCATCCCAACCCTGCTGGACAAACAGAGTTGTGGAACTATTTTGTCCATATTGGGTTTTGATCAGCAAACTTTTCCCCAAACAGGAAATATGAATGAGTAAAATGAGATATTGTTTCCCATGACGAACAGTTACCTGAACATTTAACATATAGAAATGTGCTTTATGAAATCAGGAAACACATGAAATCAGGAAGCACATGAAATCAGGTAACACATTAAATCAGGAAACACATGAAATCAGGAAACACATGAAATCAGGAAGCACATGAAATCAGGTAACACATGAATTCAGGAAACACATGAAATCAGGAAACACATGAAATGAGGAAACACATGAAATGAGGTAACACGTGAAATCAGGTAACACATGAAATCAGGAAACACATGAAATCAGGAAACACATGAAATGAGGTAACACGTGAAATCAGGAAACACATGAATGTGTGTAGTTTTCAAGTTGGAAACAATCCTAATGTCTGAACAGTGAACATGCAGGTTGACATCTCTTTCCAGAAACAAAGTGTGGTTAGAAAAACTGCAACAACCTACCAACTAGTAAGCTTACCATTCCCTATGCAGCACACTACTGTTGACCAGGGACCATAGGGCTGTAGTCCACTACATTTGACCAGGGACCATAGGGCTGTAGTCCACTACTTTTGACCAGGGCCCATTGGGCTGTAGTCCACTACTTTTGACCAGGGACCATAGGGCTGTAGTCCACTACATTTGACCAGGGACCATAGGGCTGTAGTCCACTACATTTGACCAGGGACCATAGGGCTGTAGTCCACTACTGTTGACCAGGGACCATTGGGCTGTAGTCCACTACTTTTGACCAGGGACCATAGGGCTGTAGTCCACTACTTTTGACCAGGGACCATAGGGCTGTAGTCCACTACATTTGACCAGGGACCATAGGGCTGTAGTCCACTACTGTTGACCAGGGACCATTGGGCTGTAGTCCACTACTGTTGACCAGGGACCATTGGGCTGTAGTCCACTACATTTGACCAGGGACCATAGGGCTGTAGTCCACTACTTTTGACCAGGGACCATTGGGCTGTAGTCCACTACTTTTGACCAGGGACCATTGGGCTGTAGTCCACTACTTTTGACCAGGGACCATTGGGCTCTATAGCGAACAATCAAAAGTAGTGCCCTATACTGGGAATAGGGGCTTCCATTGGGACACAGCCTGTAAATATAAATGGACACCATTTTATTTACAACCACATAACGTTAGGTTTGTGTGCGATTTCTCTACGCTTCCCCAAAGTGTACACCCCCCCCCCCCTACTCCCCCATTTAAACAAGTAATACACAGACATTAGCATTCAGCTACTAGGTTTATAAAATATCATACACAGTGATGAACCTTTATACGGTCTAGATAGTACAACTCTAAGGGCACTATTCCCTGCATAGTGCACTACTTTTGACCCGAGCCCTATAAGCCCTTGTAGTGCACTATAGAGGGAAAAGGCCATTTGGGATATCATTTCCCTCCTTTTTTTGGTTTTGTAAACGGTTGACATTCAGAGCCCCGCCCCTTCACCTGAGGGTTGGTCATGTGACCATACCGCCTGTCACGTTTTCAGAGATGGGGAGAGAGAGAGACAGAGAGAAAGAGAGAGGGGGGAGGGAGGGAGATCGAGCGGAGGGAGAGAGAAAGACAAAGAGAGAGAGAGACAGGGAGAGACAGAGGGAGAGACAGAGAGGGAGAGAGACAGAGGGAGAGAGAGACAGAGGGAGAGAGACAGACAGACAGACAGACAGACAGATGAAGAGAGAGCAGAGGGATACAGAGGGAGAGAGAGAGAGAGAGAGAGAGAGAGAGAGAGAGAGAGAGAGAGAGAGAGAGAGAGAGAGAGAGAGAGACAGAGACAGAGAGAGAGACAGACAGGAAGAGAGAGAGGGATACAGAGGGAGAGAGAGGCAGAGAGAGAGAGAGAGAGAGAGAGAGAGAGAGAGAGAGAGGGAGAGACAGAGGGAGAGACAGAGAGGGAGAGAGACAGAGGGAGAGAGACAGAGAGACAGAGAGGGAGAGAGGGAGAGACAGAGGGAGAGACAGAGAGGGAGAGAGACAGAGAGAGAGAGACAAAGGGAGAGACAGAGGGAGAGAGACAGAGAGGGAGAGAGGGAGAGACCGAGGGAGAGAGACAGAGGGAGAGACAGAGAGGGAGAGACAGAGAGGGAGAGACAGAGAGGGAGAGACAGAGAGGGAGAGACAGAGAGGGAGAGACAGAGGGAGAGAGACAGAGAGGGAGAGACAGAGGGAGAGAGACAGAGAGGGAGAGACAGAGAGGAAGAGACAGAGGGAGAGAGACAGAGAGAGAGAGAGACAGAGTATCTGTAGTTGTCAGAAATCTGTATTAAAAGTATTAGAAGTATCAAATCAAACCTTCCACTGACTGATCAGCCAAATAATAACACAATCAACATGCCTGTACATTTCAGCCAACTCTGGAGTGTTTGTGTAGATACATAGATCCTCTTTTCTGTAAACACACCCCTCCACATTCCTCTTTCTCACACCCCACACCAATACCATACAGAATCAATAATCAAAGTGATAACATCACAAATAAATAATACATCAAAACAAATAATAATGAATGAAAACAAATAAATAATGAATCAAAACAAATAAATAATGAATGAAAACAAATAAATAATTGACATTAAAATATAATAGTTACTTAAATACTCTATTAACGCAAGCAGGTTGGCTTTGAGTCCGGAGATTGTCATTGCGTGAGGCTTCTTGCAGTGTGGTGATGATGTTACGTATGTCCAGTTTGTCCCTCGTGTGGTTTCAGCACAGTGTACTGTAGGTTACGGTTAAAAAAGCTGAACAGTCATTTGGGACCTGTTATGACATCACTTTTATGTCTTCCAGCGTGTCACATGTTCTCTGTGATGTCACACAGGCACTTTGTGATGTCATAGAGGTTCCTTATTTATGATGCCACAGAGGCTCTCCATGATGTCACAGGACACTAGAACCGTCTTGTTTCATCCCGTCTTGTCTCATCTCTCTCTCCTTTCAATTGTGCTTCTACTTTTTTTTTGTCGCTACGTGGACCTGTTGCAGTTCACACATTCATTCCCCACTCAGCCTGGTGACTGACTGATTGGCTGGCAACTCTGTGTAGTGGGTCTAGAGGTCAGAATTGAAAGGTCAACCGACATGTTATAGGGGTCAGAGATCGTTGGTTCAGTTCAGAGCGCGGTGAGTGTGCGGAACAGCTGTGTGAGGCAGAAGACGGAAGCAGTGAGGGCAGTACACTGCTTGGCAAGGAGCTTGGTGCTGAGGTCATGACAGCTCCGCCTCCCGCTCGCCCTCTCCGCCGCCAGCACAAACTCCCGGTACGTTCTGGCCACGTCCGCCAGCCCCGCCAGTGCCTCGGCATTCCTCCGGTCGCACCGGTCGCACCCAGAGAACCATAGGCACATGCCGGCCATGCCCACCAGGGTCCTGAAGCTGTCGGAGAGGGAGAAGAGCATCTCGTCTGGGGTCTGCCCCACCCGGACCACCTTCTGACAGCCAGCCATCAGCCTCCGGGCCTCCCCGTGGAGAAGACGCTTGTTCTCTGAGAAGTGGGTGGCGCAGGTCTCCCTGGGGTGCCTCCCCCCTCTGCTCCCCATCCTCCCACCCTGCAGGAGGGTGAGAAGCTTGTCCACGTCGCTCCGGACGGTCTGGAACCCTGCGGGGGGCGGTGGGAAGCGGCGGTGGCGTAGTCGGCTGATATCATCATGGAGACTTGACTGGGACAAGAAGCAGTTGGACGGGGAAAGGAGCGGGGAGAGGAGTGGTGAGAGCTCCATGGAGGAGGAGGGGGGCAGGACGGAGCGAGGGAAGGAGGGAGAGAGGAGGGAGGAGGGAGGGGAGGAGGAGAGGAAAGAGGAGAGAGGAGGAGAGGTCGTGAGAGGTAGGGCCAGCGCAGAGGAAGAGGGTTGGGAGGCGGGAGGAGAACTTGTCCGGCAGGAGAACTCGTAAACTGTCAACTCATCGTCGAAGCTGTCACCCCCGCTGAAACAGTTGGTATACACCAGTGGTGGTGGACACCTGCATGCCTCCAGGGGCGTCTGCACCCCCTCCAGGACCGTCTCGCACCCTGACGCCAGCACCGAGCTACACCCAAAGTCAGGCTTTGCCGGCGAATAGGACTCCATGTGGGCCTGGTTGGGCTGGGTCTCACAGGTGGAGGTGAAGACCCCACACCCTGTAGTCAGAGTGTTCAGCAGGCCTGCCTCCTCACCTGGGGGTCTACAGAAGCTGTTGCTCCCAAATGGCTGTCCTCTCATGTTAGAACCAGGGAAGCTGAGCCCCGGTCCGTTCAGACTCTGTGTGGTCACCACTAAAGCAGAGGGGCAGGAAGACAACGGAGCAGACATTTTGGGGCCTGAAAGGGGTTCGGGGCAAGGCTCTGGCTTGGGTTCTACTCTGATGGGGTGAGGATTAGAAGAAGAAGAATTCAGACTCTCTGTGGTTACCACTAAAGCAGGGGGATAAGAAGACGACAAGGCGGCCATTTTGGAGTGTATGGATAGTGGTTCATGGTCTGGTTTGGGCTCTACGCGTATGGGCACGGGAAAGGAAGGACAGGAAGGTAATGGGGCGGCCATTTTGTGGATAGTGGAGCCTGGGGAGAGTAGTTCAGGGACTGGTTTGGGCTCCAGACAGATAGGTGCTGGAGCCATAGGAGGGGCAGTTTCCACTGTAGCAATGGGACAGGTAGGCAACTTGACAACCATTTTGGGATCTGGTTTGGACTCTAGAGAGATGGGTGCTAAAGGGGGAGGAAGGGAGGATCCGTAGACCATCACAACCTTCTCGATCACCTCCTTGACCTCTGAAACCGTCAACCTCGTGATTTCCGCCCCGGCCGTCTCCACAACAACCTCGCCAACCTCCGATTCAGTCAGCGTAACCTCAGAATCATCCGATTCTACCAACGCCACCCCGGAATCTTTCAAATCCTCCCCTGTTGCCACCTTTGTGACATCGTCGTACTTGGTGGTTTCGGTGGTGACCATTACCTCAGTCTTGTTGCTGGTGGTCTCCGGAGAGGGGCTCCTGTTGGGGCTTCCCACCCCAGAGAGGTTGAGGGTTTCCTGGGAGCGAGATAAATAGAGGGGCAGGCTCTGGATCTTCCCCCGTAATGTGGAGGCCGAGAGGCTTTGCCCGATGATGCCCGGTGAGCAAGGCCGGAGGAGGAAGCCTGTTGTAGGTGATATGGGAGACTCTTTGGGAATGTTAGCCATAGCTGAGTTGGCATTAGCTGAATTAGCATTAGTCATAGCTAAGTTAGCATTACTTGTAGAATCATTGCTAGTTGTAAGGGAATTAATTATAGCATTAGCTTCATTGTTAGTCATAGCAAAATCGGCATAAGCTATAGTGTTAGCTGGAACAGATTTGATGCTGTTTGTATCTTTGTGATTAGCAATGGCTAAATCAGAGTCAACTGTAGTCTCAGTGTTAGCCATGACAGAATGACTGTTACCTGTAGCTGCAATGTTAGCCGTAGCAACATCAGTGTTATCAGTAACAGAATTAGTGCTATCTATAGCTTCATCATTGTCAATTTCTGCTTTCCTTTGGCTTGTCAGGTCTTGGTGACTGATAGCGAGTTTTCTATGGACTTGAGTCAAGTAGCTAATGTCCTTCTCTCTGTCTGAGAGTGTGAAAAGTTTGGGTTGAGACCAAACATTCCCATCCTTGCTATCCCTCTCTCCTCTCTCTGTGTGGGGGATGGAGGGGGCTGGGAATGGTGGCAGTGGAGAGGTGGGGGGAGGAGGAGCAGAAAGGGGAGTCACGCTCTCCTCACCACCAGCCACGCCTTGTTCACCCCCCGTGTCCCTCCCATACACACCTGGATGGGAGATACTTATTTGGGGTACGAAAGAGGCTTCCTGATCCTGGTCTTTCGTGAGACACAGAGGTCGTCTACTAAATTGGGACCCCCTAACAGAGGGTGGTCCTTCAGAAATGAGCGAGGGCTGTCTCTCCTCTCTGTCGCTCTCCCCCTCCTCCCCTGTTTCCTCCCCCCTCTGCCCCTCCTCCTCCTTAATCTCAGTTAGAAACATGTGACATGTGAATGGTCCTGCCCCTGCTTCTCCACCCCCCTCCTCTTCCTCCATCTCTCCCTCCACCTCCTCCCCGTCTCCTCTCCGATCAGGGCTCTCCTTGCCGTCTGGTTCTACTCTACAGCGGACAGCCGTGATGGAGAGGGAGGCTGCCGTCACCAGGGCCGTGACCGATTTGGACTCCATCATGTCGGGCTCCGTCTCCATGGACTGCCGCCTGTTCCTGGAGCTCCTATGGAGGTCACCCTTCGGGTTATCAGGCGCCCGTGGATTTCCCTTTGGGTTACCAAGCACACATGGCTCTCCAGGTCCCCGATGGGACCCCTCTGGACTGGGCTTGGCGAGGATAGGCTTGGACTCGAGCTGGGATGCCTCACCCTCGGCGTGGCTCAGAGAGGAGACAGTAGGACATGGGTTCTGGCTCTGCTCAGATGGTTCTGGGTCCAGACTCAGCTGCTGGCTTTCGTCTGAGCTCTCTCTCCGGTTCTGTGCCCGGTCCCGATACTGATCAGGAACGTGATCTGGGTTCCTGTTCCGCTCCTGGTTTTCATCCGGTCCAGGGTAGGAGACTGTTGAGGTGAAGTCGGTCTGCATGAAGGAACGCCGTTTCTTCGATCTTTTCCTAGAGAGCCTGGAGAACATGTCTCTCCCTCCTCCTCCTTCGCTGGTCTCGCCCTCTCTACCCTCCTCCTCTCTTTCATGCCTCGTTCCTTCAGCCAGGCTGATTCTGATGTCACTCAGGCTCACAGTTTGCTGCGTCATTCCACTCGTCATCTCGGCTGAAAAATCTGAAAAAAATGACAACTTTATGTGGCGAAAGAAATCAGAACAAACCTTACATAATTAAATGCTTCCCAGGTATGTATTCACCTCAGATCATCAGGAATTAGAACCTTTCATTTAATCTCATTAATCTCTCTTTATACATCACCAATTAACTGGAGAATACGCACTGTGCTTCTCATAGTTTATGTAATATGACCAGTTTCAGTTCTTCAAGTAAACACTTAAAAACTAAAGCTGTTAAGTTGTTAACACCATATCGATCCTAGTGCAATAAAGTGCAAAACCCCACCAACCTCTGGACATCCAAGAGGGAACTAACTATTACGCCTTACAGTACAGTAACAACCCTGACATCTAAGAGGGAACTAACTATTACACCTTACAGTACAGTAACAACCCTGACATCCAAGAGGGAACTAACTATTACACCTTACAGGACAGTAACAACCCTGACATCTAAGAGGGAACTAACTATTACACCTTACAGGAAAGTAACAACCCTGACATCTGAGGGAACTAACTATTACACCTTACAGTACAGTAACAACCCTGACATCTAAGAGGGAACTAACTATTACACCTTACAGTACAGTAACAACCCTGACATCCAAGAGGGAACTAACTATTACACCTTACAGGACAGTAACAACCCTGACATCTAAGAGGGAACTAACTATTACACCTTACAGGAAAGTAACAACCCTGACATCTGAGGGAACTAACTATTACACCTTACAGTACAGTAACAACCCTGACATCTAAGAGGGAACTAACTATTACACCTTACAGTACAGTAACAACCCTGACATCTGAGGGAACTAACTATTACACCTTACAGTACAGTAACAACCCTGACATCTAAGAGGGAACTAACTATTACACCTTACAGTACAGTAACAACCCTGACATCTAAGATGGAACTAACTATTACACCTTACAGTACAGTAACAACCCTGACATCTAAGAGGGAACTAACTATTACACCTTACAGTATAGTAACAACCCTGACATCTAAGAGGGAACTAACTATTACACCTTACAGGACAGTAACAACCCTGACATCTAAGAGTTAACTAACTATTACACCTTACAGGACAGTAACAACCCTGACATCTGAGGGAACTAACTATTACACCTTACAGTACAGTAACAACCCTGACATCTGAGGGAACTAACTATTACACCTTACAGTACAGTAACAACCCTGACATCTAAGAGGGAACTAACTATTACACCTTACAGTATAGTAACAACCCTGACATCTAAGAGGGAACTAACTATTACACCTTACAGTACAGTAACAACCCTGACATCTAAGAGGGAACTAACTATTACACCTTACAGGACAGTAACAACCCTGACATCTAAGAGTTAACTAACTATTACACCTTACAGTACAGTAAAAACCCTGACATCCAAGAGGGAACTAACTATTACACCTTACAGTACAGTAACAACCCTGACATCCAAGAGGGAACTAACTACTACACCTTACAGGACAGTAACAACCCTGACATCTGAGGGAACTAACTATTACACCTTACAGTACAGTAACAACCCTGACATCTGAGGGAACTAACTATTACACCTTACAGTACAGTAACAACCCTGACATCTAAGAGGGAACTAACTATTAAACCTTACAGTACAGTAACAACCCTGACATCAAAGAGGGAACTAACTATTACACCTTACAGGACAGTAACAACCCTGACATCTAAGAGGGAACTAACTAGTACACCTTACAGTACAGTAACAACCCTGACATCTAAGAGGGAATTAACTAGTACACCTTACAGGAAAGTAACAACCCTGACACACCTCTGGACACAGTCCCTGATGTTGGGTCTTCAGGCGAGGCGATCCGATCCCTCGCATCAAAGAATTCCTCGTCAGAACTGCTGTCTCCGAACCCTGGAGGCGGCTGGAGGATGGGCACGGGCTCCAAGGTTAGGAGCCCCCCCTGCTCTTCCTCCTCACCACCACCTTCCTCTTCCTCAGTCTCAGGGTGAGGGTGGGTGAGGCTGCGGGTGCTGTCGGGGGTAACATTAGGGCAGATATTGTAGTAATGCCTCGCGTCGCTCTGATCGAAGGTAAACACACAGTCCATAAGTGAGGAGGAGGAGGAACGGGGACATCCGGATGCAGAAAATACCTCCGGTCCAGTTCCTTCATTACTCCTCCTCCTCTCTTCCCTCTTCCCCTCCTCATCCTCATCGTCACTCGCCTCCGGAGGACTGGGGAGGTACTCCAGCATGAGAGAGAGCTCAGCGTAGTTCAGGTTCTCAGAGGGGTCAACAACGGGGGTCACAGGTTCAGAGTTCATAGAGTCAGGGGTCATGGGAGAATGGTGAGAGTTGACCCAAGCTCCGTTGCCCGATCTCCTCCCTCTTCCCCCTCCTCTGCACTCTCCTCCCCCTCCTCTGCACTCTCCTCCCCCTCCTCTCCACTCTCCTTCTACCCCTCCTCTACACTCTCCTCCTACACCTCCTCTCCACTCTCCTCCTACACCTCTCCTATCTCCTGACCCCCCTCCACCTCCTTCTCCTCTCCACTCTCCTGCCCCTCCTTGGGGTGAGGATGCACCCTCTCGTGGGTGAGGCTGGGGATGAGGGGGCTCCACTGTGAGGCGGAAGGGAGGGTGAGGGTGAGGGAGGGAGGAAGAGCAGGCGATCAGGTCATCTTCCTCCAGAGCATCCAGGGAGTCACTGGAGATGCTGGTCATGAAACGAGAATCAGTACGACACGAATCTGACGCCTCCTCTGATACGGACCGGTGCTCTTCTGTCATAGCTTCCCGAACCTCCTCTCCTTTCCTCTCCCCTCCTCTTCTCTCCTCCTCTCCTTTCCTCTCCCCTCCTCTTCTCTCCTCCTCTCCTTTCCTCTCCCCTCCTCCCCTCTCCTCCTCTCTTTTCCTCTCCCCTCCTCCTCTCTCCTCCTCTGCTTTCCTCTCCTTTCCTTCTCTTTCCTTCTTTGTGCTCTCGTCCTCTCTTTCTCTGTCGTCTTCCTGCATTCCTCCGTTCTCTGCTCCTCGTTGTTTCCCAGAGTTCACCTCTCCTCCTGCGTTTGTGTCTTTCTCTCTCTGGTCCCCAACTCCCCCCACCTTCTCCTCAATTCTCTCCTTCTTTCTGTTTTTTCTCAGTGGAGACATAGTTCCGTATTTCATATTTTTCTCTTGTTCTCTTTCTCCCTTCTCATTATTTTTCCTCTCCTCTCTCTCCTTCCTCTCTTTCCTCTCCTCTTTCCTCTCCTCCATAATCCGGCGTAGACCGACCGGGTCTGATGTGGTTCGCTTGTTGTTATGGGATACAAGGGAGATGAGAGTGTCCATATCCATGTCGGAGGAATCGTCCGAGTCACTGCCACCCCGTGACACATAACCTATAGACAAACACACACCACGACAACATGAAACCTGGAACACATAACCTATAGACACACACACACACCATGACAACATGAAACCTGGAACACATAACCTATAGACACACACACACCATGACAACATGAAACCTGGAACACATAACATCATGAAAAAACACTTCCACAACTTCATTTTCATGACTGATAGACGCTGTGGTTTACTGGGACTGATAGACGCTGTGGTTTACTGGGACTGATAGACGCTGTGGTTTACTGGGACTGATAGACGCTGTGGTTTACTGGGACTGATAGACGCTGTGGTTTACTGGGACTGATAGACGCTGTGGTTTACTGGGACTGATAGACGCTGTGGTTTACTGGGACTGATAGACGCTGTGGTTTACTGGGACTGATAGACGCTGTGGTTTACTGGGACTGATAGACGCTGTGGTTTACTGGGACTGATAGACGCTGTGGTTTACTGGGACTGATAGACGCTGTGGTTTACTGGGACTGATAGACGCTGTGGTTTACTGGGACTGATAGACGCTGTGGTTTACTGGGACTGATAGACGCTGTGGTTTACTGGGACTGATAGACGCTGTGGTTTACTGGGACTGATAGACGCTGTGGTTTACTGGGACTGATAGACGCTGTGGTTTACTGGGACTGATAGACGCTGTGGTTTACTTATCTATCAGATTGCAGTATATACTGCAATACTACAATACAGTATATACTGCAATAATACAATACAATACAATACAGTATATACTGCAATACTACAACCTAGTTCTACTGTCTGACACACAGACACAATCTAGTTCTACTGTCTGACACACAGACACAACCTAGTTCTACTGTCTGACACACAGACACGACCGAGTTCTAATGTCTGACACACAGACACAACCTAGTTCTACTGTCTGACACACAGACACAACCTAGTTCTACTGTCTGACACACAGACACAACCTAGTTCTACTGTCTGACACACAGACACAACCTAGTTCTACTGTCTGACACACAGACACGACCGAGTTCTAATGTCTGACACACAGACACAACCTAGATCTACTGTCTGACACACAGACACAACCTAGATCTACTATCTGACACACAGACACAACCTAGTTCTACTGTCTGACACACAGACACAACCTAGATCTACTGTCTGACACACAGACACAACCTAGATCTACTATCTGACACACAGATACAACCTAGTTATACTCTCTGACACACAGACACAACCTAGTTATACTGTCTGACACACAGACACGACCGAGTTATACTCTCTGACACACAGACACAACCTAGTTATACTCTCTGACACACAGACACAACCTAGATCTACTATCTGACACACAGATACAACCTAGTTATACTCTCTGACACACAGACACAACCTAGATCTACTATCTGACACACAGACACAACCTAGTTCTACTGTCTGACACACAGACACGACCGAGTTATACTCTCTGACACACAGACACAACCTAGTTATACTGTCTGACACACAGACACAACCTAGATCTACTGTCTGACACACAGACACAACCTAGATCTACTGTCTGACACACAGACACAACCTAGATCTACTATCTGACACACAGACACAACCTAGATCTACTGTCTGACACACAGACACAACCTAGATCTACTATCTGACACACAGACACAACCTAGATCTACTATCTGACACACAGACACAACCTAGATCTACTGTCTGACACACAGACACAACCTAGATCTACTATCTGACACACAGACACAACCTAGTTATACTATCTGACACACAGACACAACCTAGATCTACTCTCTGACACACAGACACAACCTAGTTATACTATCTGACACACAGACACAACCTAGTTATACTATCTGACACACAGACACAACCTAGTTCTACTGTCTGACACACAGACACGACCGAGTTCTACTGTCTGACACACAGACACAACCTAGTTATACTCTCTGACACACAGACACAACCTAGTTCTACTGTCTGACACACAGATACAACCTAGTTATACTATCTGACACACAGACACAACCTAGTTCTACTGTCTGACACACAGATACAACCTAGTTATACTATCTGACACACAGACACAACCTAGTTCTACTGTCTGACACACAGACACAACCTAGTTCTACTGTCTGACACACAGACACGACCGAGTTATACTCTCTGACACACAGACACAACCTAGTTATACTCTCTGACACACAGACACAACCTAGTTCTACTGTCTGACACACAGACACAACCTAGTTATACTCTCTGACACACAGACACAACCTAGATCTACTATCTGACACACAGACACAACCTAGATCTACTGTCTGACACACAGAAACAACCTAGTTATACTCTCTGACACACAGACACAACCTAGATCTACTGTCTGACACACAGAAACAACCTAGTTATACTCTCTGACACACAGACACAACCTAGTTCTACTGTCTGACACACAGACACAACCTAGATCTACTGTCTGACACACAGACACAACCTAGATCTACTGTCTGACACACAGAAACAACCTAGTTATACTCTCTGACACACAGACACAACCTAGTTCTACTGTCTGACACACAGACACAACCTAGATCTACTCTCTGACACACAGACACAACCTAGTTCTACTCTCTGACACACAGACACAACCTAGATCTACTCTCTGACACACAGACACAACCTAGATCTACTCTCTGACACACAGACACAACCTAGATCTACTCTCTGACACACAGACACAACCTAGTTCTACTCTCTGACACACAGACACAACCTAGATCTACTCTCTGACACACAGACACAACCTAGATCTACTATCTGACACACAGACACAACCTAGATCTACTCTCTGACACACAGACACAACCTAGTTCTACTCTCTGACACACAGACACAACCTAGTTATACTCTCTGACACACAGACACAACCTAGATCTACTCTCTGACACACAGACACAACCTAATTGTGGTGAATAGCCTGGTAGTGGGGTGGTGAATAGCCTGGTAGTGGGGTGGTGAATAGCCTGCTAGTGGGGTGGTGAATAGCCTGGTAGTGGGGTTGTGAATAGCCTGGTAGTGGGGTGGTGAATAGCCTGGTAGTGGGGTGGTGAATAGCCTGGTAGTGGGGTGGTGAATAGCCTGGTAGTGGGGTGGTGAATAGCCTGGTAGTGGATAGCCTGGTAGTGGGGTTGTGAATAGCCTGGTAGTGGGGTGGTATCGCACCTTCCTCAGCAGAGACTTGGTGTGTGTGTGTGTGTGTGTGTGTGTGTGTGTGTGTGTGTGTGTGTGTGGTAGCATACCCTCCTCAGCAGACACGCGGTGCTGCTTGCCGTCCTGTGTCCAGGGGAAGATGATGAGGCTGGGGTCCACTAGGGCACGACAGTACCCTGCCACCAGACAGGACAGTTCCTTAGCTGCTATTGACTCCAACAACAGGGTGATCGGCTGGGGAGAGGAGGAGAGGAGGGAGGGAGAAGAGAGGAGGAGGAGAGAGGAGGAGGAGAGAGGGAGGAGGAGGAGAGGAGAGAGGGAGGAGGAGAGGAGAGAGGAGGAGGAGAGGAACAAGGAAGACGAGAGGAGGAGGAGAGCAACAAGGAAGAAGAGAGGAGGATGAGAGGAGAGGAGGAGGAGAGAGGGAGGAGGAGGAGGAGAGGAACAAGAAAGAAGAGAGGAGGAGGAGAGCAACAAGGAAGAAGAGAGGAGGAGGAGAAGAGAGGAGAGGAGGAGGAGAGAGGGAGGAGGAGGAGGAGAGGAGAGGAGGAGGGGGAAGAAAGAGAGGAGGAGAGGAGGGAGGGAGAAGAGAAGAGAGAGAGGAGGAGAGGGGGAGGGGAGTAGAGGAGAGCAGGTGAGGGGAGAGAAGACGAGGCTTCAGTGATAAAAACACGGCTTTCAGTAGTAGAAAACTAGCTTTTGGGGAAATTGGCTTTGTAGCGTGTGTCTGTGTCTGTGTGTATCTGCTAGTCCGTGCATGCATGTCTGTGTTTGTGTATCATACCTTGATGTCCTGTAGATATATCTTGACCAGACTGACGCGGTCAGACTCTGGTAGCAGCTCTATGCGTGTGATACTGCTGAACTCTGTGAGGGTGGTCATGATGCTCAGTTTGTGGTTCACCACCTGACTGATACCGTACCGCGACCCCACCAACAGGGTCACCATCGACTCTCTGTCTTGGAGCTATGGAGAGAAAGAGAGAGAGAGAGAGAGAGACAGAGAGAGCGAGAGAGAGAGAGAGAGAGAGAGAGAGAGAGAGAGACAGAGACAGAGAGAGCGACAGAGAGAGAGAGAGAGAATTAAGTTGAGCGTTTTTCTCACCTAGATCTGTGGATAAGGGAGGTGCATCATGGGAGTACTGAAGATCCAGGTTCTGGGGCCACCTAATTCCCGCCCCTACAACCAGCACTTCCCGACTCAAGGTGTAACTTTGGCCTGAATACATGGCACTCCCTGGCCACACCACCAGGGGGTGCCAAAATAGAATAATTAATAGCTCTGTCATCCCCACTGAAACCCATCATATCCTGTCAGTAGACAGAGATGAATAGAGAGAGAGAGAGAGACACCATGACAGGATACGTTGATAGAGATAAATATCAATAGAGATGAATACATCATGCCAGCACTGACAAAGAGAAATAGAGAGATAATATAATCCTTCACAGTGGTGCTGAGGGACTACCATCATGAGATAGATAGAGATAACTAGAGATAGATAGAGATAACTAGAGATAGATAGAGCTCATCTCTCTTCTACCATCATGATATAGATAGAGATAACTAGAGATAGATAGAGCTCATCGCTCTTCTACCATCATGATATAGATAGAGATAACTAGAGATAGATAGAGCTCATCGCTCTTCTACCATCATGAGATAGATAGAGATAACTAGAGATAGATAGAGCTCATCGCTCTTCTACCATCATGAGATAGATAGAGATAACTAGAGATAGATAGAGCTCATCGCTCTTCTACCATCATGAGATAGATAGAGATAACTAGAGATAGATAGAGCTCATCGCTCTTCTACCATCATGATATAGACAGAGATAACTAGAGATAGATAGAGCTCATCGCTCTTCTACCATCATGATATAGATAGAGATAACTAGAGATAGATAGAGATAACTAGAGATAGATAGAGCTCATCGCTCTTCTACCATCATGAGATAGATAGAGATAACTAGAGATAGATAGAGATAACTAGAGATAGATAGAGCTCATCGCTCATCTACCATCATGAGATAGATAGAGATAACTAGAGATAGATAGAGATAACTAGAGATAGATAGAGCTCATCGCTCTTCTACCATCATGAGATAGATAGAGATAACTAGAGATAGATAGAGCTCATCGCTCTTCTACCATCATGATATAGACAGAGATAACTAGAGATAGATAGAGCTCATCTCTCTTCTACCATCATGAGATAGATAGAGATAACTAGAGATAGATAGAGATAACTAGAGATAGATAGAGATAACTAGAGATAGATAGAGATAACTAGAGATAGATAGAGATAACTAGAGATAGATAGAGCTCATCTCTCTTCTACCATCATGATATAGACAGAGATGACTAGAGATAGATAGAGCTCATCGCTCTTCTACCATCATGATATAGACAGAGATAACTAGAGATAGATAGAGCTCATCGCTCTTCTACCATCATGATATAGATAAAGATAACTAGAGATAGATAGAGATAACTAGAGATAGATAGAGCTCATCTCTCTTCTACCATCATGAGATAGATAGAGATAACTAGAGATAGATAGAGCTCATCTCTCTTCTACCATCATGAGATAGATAGAGATAACTAGAGATAGATAGAGATAACTAGAGATAGATAGAGCTCATCGCTCTTCTACCATCATGAGATAGATATAGATAACTAGAGATAGATAGAGATAACTAGAGATATATAGAGCTCATCGCTCTTCTACCATCATGAGATAGATAGAGATAACTAGAGATAGATAGAGCTCATCGCTCTTCTACCATCATGATATAGACAGAGATAACTAGAGATAGATAGAGCTCATCTCTCTTCTACCATCATGATATAGACAGAGATAACTAGAGATAGATAGAGCTCATCTCTCTTCTACCATCATGATATAGACAGAGATAACTAGAGATAGATAGAGCTCATCGCTCTTCTACCATCATGATATAGACAGAGATAACTAGAGATAGATAGAGCTCATCTCTCTTCTACCATCATGATATAGACAGAGATAACTAGAGATAGATAGAGCTCATCTCTCTTCTACCATCATGAGATAGATAGAGATAACTAGAGATAGATAGAGCTCATCTCTCTTCTACCATCATGGTATAGACAGAGATAACTAGAGATAGATAGAGCTCATCGCTCTTCTACCATCATGATATAGACAGAGATAACTAGAGATAGATATAGCTCATCTCTCTTCTACCATCATGGTATAGACAGAGATAACTAGAGATAGATAGAGCTCATCGCTCTTCTACCATCATAATATAGACAGAGATAACTAGAGATAGATAGAGCTCATCTCTCTTCTACCATCATAATATAGACAGAGATAACTAGAGATAGATATAGCTCATCTCTCTTCTACCATCATGGTATAGACAGAGATAACTAGAGATAGATAGAGCTCATCTCTCTTCTACCATCATGGTAGAGATACAGAGATAACTAGATAGAGCTCATCTCTCTCCTACCATAATGGCAGAGATACAGAGATAACTAGATAGAGGTAATCTCTCTCCTACCATCATGGTAGAGATACAGAGATAACTAGATAGAGCTCATCTCTCTCCTACCATAATGGCAGAGATACAGAGATAACTAGATAGAGGTAATCTCTCTCCTACCATCATGGTAGAGATACAGAGATAACTAGACAGAGGTAATCTCTCCACTACCATCATGGTAGAGATACAGAGATAACTAGATAGAGGTAATCTCTCTCCTACCATCATGGTAGAGATACAGAGATAACTAGATAGAGGTAATCTCTCTCCTACCATCATGTTAGAGATACAGAGATAAGTAGACAGAGGTAATCTCTCTCCTACCATCATGGTGGCGCTGAAGGACTTCCCGCCAAAGGACTTGAGGTCACACAGCTCCTCCAGGTAGTTAATCTTCGCCTGATTGGCCGACAGCACCTTCTGCTTTGGCTCCTGTGATTGGCTCTTCTTCATGTGATAGCCAATGGCCTTTCTCAGATCCTTTTCCCTCATGTTCCTCAGGAGGGTTGAAGAGATAAAGTTCTCAATGCCCCAACTCTTCCTGTAGAGAAGATAGAGGGACAATGATCAGCTGTGATGTTCTGCTCTAATAGAAGGACTATGATCAGCTGTAATGTTCTGTTCTGTTCTAATAGAGGGACTATGATCAGCTGTAATTTTATGTTCTGTTCTAATAGAGGGACTATGATCAGCTGTAATGTTCTGTTCTAATAGAGGGACTATGATCAGCTGTAATGTTCTGCTCTAATAGAGGGAATATGATCAGCTGTAATGTTCTGTTCTAATAGAGGGAATATGATCAGCTGTAATGTTCTGCTCTAATAGAGGGACTATGATCAGCTGTAATGTTCTGCTCTAATAGAGGGAATATGATCAGATGTAATGTTCTGTTCTAATAGAGGGACTATGATTAGCTGTAATGTTCTGTTCTAATAGAGGGAATATGATCAGCTGTAATGTTCTGTTCTAATAGAGGGACTATGATCAGCTGTAATGTTCTGCTCTAATAGAGGGAATATGATCAGCTGTAATGTTCTGTTCTAATAGAGGGAATATGATCAGCTGTAATGTTCTGCTCTAATAGAGGGACTATGATCAGCTGTAATGTTCTGCTCTAATAGAGGGAATATGATCAGCTGTAATGTTCTGTTCTAATAGAGGGAATATGATCAGCTGTAATGTTCTGTTCTAATAGAGGGACTATGATCAGCTGTAATGTTCTGCTCTAATAGAGGGAATATGATCAGCTGTAATGTTCTGTTCTAATAGAGGGAATATGATCAGCTGTAATGTTCTGCTCTAATAGAGGGACTATGATCAGCTGTAATGTTCTGCTCTAATAGAGGGAATATGATCAGCTGTAATGTTCTGTTCTAATAGAGGGAATATGATCAGCTGTAATGTTCTGCTCTAATAGAGGGACTATGATCAGCTGTAATGTTCTGTTCTAATAGAGGGAATATGATCAGCTGTAATGTTCTGCTCTAATAGAGGGACTATGATCAGCTGTAATGTTCTGTTCTAATAGAGGGACTATGATCAGCTGTAATGTTCTGCTCTAATAGAGGGACTATGATCAGCTGTAATGTTCTGTTCTAATAGAGGGAATATGATCAGCTGTAATGTTCTGCTCTAATAGAGGGAATATGATCAGCTGTAATGTTCTGCTCTAATAGAGGGAATATGATCAGCTGTAATGTTCTGCTCTAATAGAGGGACTATGATCAGCTGTAATGTTCTGTTCTAATAAAGGGAATATGATCAGCTGTAATGTTCTGCTCTAATAGAGGGACTATGATCAGCTGTAATGTTCTGTTCTAATAGAGGGAATATGATCAGCTGTAATGTTCTGCTCTAATAGAGGGAATATGATCAGCTGTAATGTTCTGTTCTAATAAAGGGAATATGATCAGCTGTAATGTTCTGCTCTAATAGAGGGACGTACGTGATGATCTTGAGTTTGGTCCGAGGTGACTGTCCACAGCTGGCTAGTCTCTCCTGTATGTGCAGGGCTGCCAGACGCAGGGCCGTGTTGCAACGCATCTCCACTGCAAAACGCTCCTGTAGCACGTCATTTATACCCTACACACACACACACACACACACACACACACACACACACACACACACACACACACACACACACACACACACACACACACACACACACACACGTTACACACATGTTACACACACACACACACACACATGTTACACACATGTTACACACACACACACACACATGTTACACACATGTTACACACACACACACACACACACACACACACACACACACACACACACACACACACACACACACACACACACACACACACACGGTGATGTTACACACACGAACACACACACAGACACACACAGACACACACAAACACACACAAACACACACACACACACACGATGATGTTACACACACATGAACACACACACACAAACACACACAAAGACATTTTTTCACATCCATGTTATGCTACCTCCCCTCCACACACACACACACCTACCTGCAGGTAGAGGTACTGGAAGGCAGTGGGGTCGTCTTGTAACAGGTGCTCAGGTTCTCTGGGTATAAAACACACTCTGAACAGACATCTGTAGTCATGGACTTCCTTCTGATGAACCACCTGGAGATGGACAGAGAGGGGAGGGGCGCGGGGGTACAGGGTGTGTGAGTGTAAAGGATGCATCCTGTCCTCTTTAGGTAGTAACAGTAGTTTAGTGATGCTATACTTTGTGTGTGTGTGTGTGTGTGTGTGTGTGTGTGTGTGTGTGTGTGTGTGTGTGTGTGTGTGTGTGTGTGTGTGTATGTGTGTGTGTGTGTGTGTGTGTGTGTGTGTGTTAGTGTACCTGTTGTATCCTCTCCTCTTCATGTAGCAACAGCAGTTTACTGATGCTATACTTCTGTTCCAGAACCAAAGAGAAGTGTTCAATACGAGACAGAGACAGTTTCTCCTTCAGGGTCATCACTATGTCCTGGGAAACAGACAGAACAGGAGACAGGGTCATCACTATGTCCTGGGAAACAGACAGAACAGGAGACAGGGTCATCACTATGTCCTGGGAAACAGACAGAACAGGAGACAGGGTCATCACTATGTCCTGGGAAACAGACAGAACAGGAGACAGGGTCATCACTATGTCCTGGGAAACAGACAGAACAGGAGACAGGGTCATCACTATGTCCTGGGAAACAGACAGAACAGGAGACAGGGTCATCACTATGTCCTGGGAAACAGACAGAACAGGAGACAGGGTCATCACTATGTCCTGGGAGGAACCAGACAGAACAGGAGACAGGGTCATCACTATGTCCTGGGAGGAAACAGACAGAACAGGAGACAGGGTCATCACTATGTCCTGGGAAACAGACAGAACAGGAGACAGGGTCATCACTATGTCCTGGGAAACAGCCAGAACAGGAGACAGGGTCATCACTATGTCCTGGGAAACAGACAGAACAGGAGACAGGGTCATCACTATGTCCTGGGAAACAGACAGAACAGGAGACAGGGTCTTCACTATGTCCTGGGAAACAGACAGAACAGGAGACAGGGTCATCACTATGTCCTGGGAAACAGACAGAACAGGAGACAGGGTCATCACTATGTCCTGGGAAACAGACAGAACAGGAGACAGGGTCATCACTATGTCCTGGGAGGAACCAGACAGAACAGGAGACAGGGTCATCACTATGTCCTGGGAAACAGACAGAACAGGAGACAGGGTCATCACTATGTCCTGGGAAACAGACAGAACAGGAGACAGGGTCATCACTATGTCCTGGGAAACAGACAGAACAGGAGACAGGGTCATCACTATGTCCTGGGAAACAGACAGAACAGGAGACAGGACACTGATTTGTTAGGCCAGTTAAACTATATGGTTGAGGTTGAGCCAGGACAGCCTGTAGAGGAGGAGTCTATATTGTCTGAACCAGAACGGCCTGTAGAGGAGGAGTCTATTGTCTGAACCAGGACGGTCTGTAGAGGAGGAGTCTATTGTCTGAACCAGGACGGCCCGTAGAGGAGGAGTCTATTGTCTGAGCCAGGACAGCCTGTAGAGGAGGAGTCTATTGTCAGAGCCAGGACGGCCTGTAGAGGAGGAGTCTACTGTCAGAGCCAGGACGGCCTGTAGAGGAGGAGTCTATTGTCTGAGCCAGGACAGCATGTAGAGGAGGAGTCTATCTGCTTCTGTAGTGTGAGGCAGCTTGATGTTCATGTTCACCCCTGGACAGGACACTAGTAGACAGTATTTAACTGCCTTGTTCAGGGGAACAGTGGGTTAACTGCCTTGTTCAGGGGAACAGTGGGTTAACTGCCTTGTTCAGGGGAACAGTGGGTTAACTGCCTTGTTCAGGGGCAGAACGACAGAGTTTTATTTTGTCAGCTCGGGGATTCGATCTAGCAACCTTTCGGTTACTGGCCCAACGCGCCCCAGTAAAGTTCCTTATTAACAAATCAAATCAAATTTTATTGGTCACATACACAAATTTAGCAGATGTTATTGGTCACATATTATATTAGTAGTATCACCCAGGATTATACTTATAATATGATAGTGTAGTATGTGTATGATATAGTTACCTTGACAGTGGTGTTGGGTTCAAACTTGAAGGCCTTAGTCTGTCCGTTCTCCAGATACACCTTTAGAACGTTGGGGAGGAAGAGCAGCGAGTTGCCCTGGAAACCAGATGAATCAGGAAATAAGGGTGTGTTATTATTAGCTAAATACTTTTACTGGTATCAGATACATATTAGAGAAGGGGGGGGGGGGGGGGGGGGGGGGTGACAAATAAGCTACCTGGGCCTGTGGTGATAATAGTAATAATAATAGTATTTTCTTGTTGAGGATCCATTAAAAGGGGTTATGTGAAGAACCCCTAAAGGATGCTCCAGGAACCTTTACGTTTTAGAGTGGATGTCTGTCTCTCTCTCTGGCTCTCAATTTCAATTTCTGATAGAATCATTTGTATGTTTAAGATAATGACTAAAGTGTTCCACCCTGAAACCATATCATTGTATGAAATGTGTTGAGTCATAATTCAATCATTTGTGTGACTAGGCCATTGTGTTACTATTTCGCAATATGAGCTGGGTAGAGTTGAGACATTCAAGGACAACTGTCGACTTGTGATAACGGTGAAACTAATCACTGGAAAGAGGCCTCCCCACCCTAGGGAGGGGAAACACTGTTAGAAATGGTTAGGCTTGAAGAAGATAATGAAACATGTTGCAGAAGTGTGATTAACAACGTATGTGAACTCTGGAAAAATACAGCCCATCTAAAGAGAGGTGGAGTTTCTACTGATGTGAGTTCTTGTGTGTGTGTGTGCTGTAAAAAGATTGTGTTCTCATTTTGAAGACAGAGCGCTCTCTGAATAAAGTATTGATCTATTGCAGAATCTGAGACTTTGTCTAATTCTTTATTAACCGGAGATGTACGACCTCTGGGAAATAGACAAAGCTTGAGGGATAACCGAGTTCAACCATTGAGACATTCTCGTGACAATTTCACATGAAGGGCTTTATTGGCATGGGAAACATATGCTTTCATTGCCAAAGCAAGTGCAATAAATAATAAACACCAAAAAATGAACTGTAAACATTACACTTATTAAAGTTCCAAAAGAAAGAAGACATTTGGTGTTTTACTTTGTACACAGAGGATATTTTAGCAGAATTCTGCCTGCAGAGTCTCAATTTGGTGTTTGTCCCATTTTGTGAATTCATGGTTGGTGAGCGGACCCCAGACCTCACAACCATAAAGGGCAAAGGGTTCGATAACTGATTCAGGTATTTTTTGCCAGATCCTTGGTATGTTCCTTTTGATGGCATAGAAGGCACTTCTTGCCTTGTCTCTCAGATCGTTCACAGCTTTGTAGAAGTTACCTGTGGTGCTGATGTTTAGGCCGAGGTACAGTTGAAGTTGGAAGTTTAAATACACTTAGGTTGGAGACATTAAGACTAGTTTTTCAAGTACTTCACACATGTCTTGTTAACAAACTATAGTTGTGGTAAATCGGTAAGGACATCTACTTTGTGCATGACACAAGTAATTTTTCCAACAATTGTTTACAGACAGATTATTTCACTTATAATTCATTGTATCGCAATTTCAGTGGGTCAGAAGTTTACATACACTAAATTGACTGTGCCTTTAACTTCACTAGGGTAGGGGGCACTATTTTCACTTACGGATGAAAAGCGTGCCCAAAGTAAACTGCCTACTACTCAGGCCCAGAAGCGGATATGCATATGATTGGTTAATTTGGAAAGGTAACACCCTAAAGTTTCCAAAACTGTTGGAACAATGTCTGTGAGATAACATAACTGATATGGCAGGCAAAAACCTGAGAAAAATATATTTTATGTTTGTAGTTTTCTATTGAATGCCATTACAGTATCCATTGACTTAGAACTCAAATTGCACTTCCCATGGCTTCCACTAGAGGTCAACAGTCTTTAGAAATTGTTTCAGGCTTGTATTCTAAAAAATTAGTAAGACCTCTCTGAATGAGTGAACACTGCAGTGGCCCAGAGCTTTTTCATGCGCGAGACCGAGGGTGCGCCTTTCTTGTTTACCTTTTATATTCACAACGTTATTGTCCGGTTAAATATTATCGATTATTTAGGCTAAAAACAACCTGAAGATTGATTATAAACATCGTTTGGCATGTCTCTACGAACTATACGGATACTATTTGGATGTTTCGTGTGCCTGTTGTGACTGTGTTTGAGCCTGTGGATTACTGAACAAAATGGGGGGGTTTGGATAAAAAGAGAGACTTTATTGAACAAAGCGAACATTCATTGAGTAAACGGGAGTCTCGTGAGTGCAACCATATGAAGATCATCAAAGGAAAGTGATACATTTTTATCACTATTTCTGACTTGTGTAACTCCTCTACTTGGCTGTTTACTGTTTGTAATGATTTGTCTGCTGGGCGTTGTTCTCAGATAATCGCATGTTATGCTTTCGCCGTAAAGCCTTTTTGAAATCTGACACCGTGTTTGGATTAACAAGAAGTTAATTTTAAACCGATGTATAACATTTGTATGTTTTAAGAATTTTTATGATGAGTATTTCTGTTTTTGAATTTGGCGCTCTGCAATTTCACTGGATGTTGGCCAGGTGGGACGCTAGCGTCCCCTAGTGAGGTAAAACAGCTTGGAAAATTCTCGAAAATTATGCTATGGCTAAGAAGTTTCTGATAGGCTAATTGCACGGTAATTTGGTAAAAAGCCAATTTGACAATTGCTCAGTACATTGTTTTTCACAGATGAAATGTACGAGTCTGCTGTTAATACTGATAATGATAATGCAGAAGATTTTCTCATGGCTGCTGTTGACGCATATCCCACGGTATATCTCTCTCTGTATGTCTCTCTTTGTCTCTCTCTCTCTGTCTCTCTCAATTCAACATAAGTGCTTTATTAGCTTGGGAAAGGATGTTTACATTGCCAAAGCAGGTGAAATAGAAGATAAACAAAAGTGAAATGAACAATAAAAAATTAACAGTAAACATTACACTTACAAAAATTTCATAAGAAGAAAGACATTTCAAATGTCATATTATGTCCATAAACAATGTTGTAACGATGTGCAAATAGTTAAAGTACGAAAGGGAAAATAATTAAACATAAATATAGGTTCTCTCTCTCTAAATATGTATCTGCCTCTCTCTCTGTCTCTCTCTCTAAATATATATCTGCCTCTCTCTCTGTCTCTAAATATATATCTGCCTCTCTCTCTGTCTCTCTCTCTAAATATATATCTGCCTCTCTCTGTCTCTCTGTCTCTTTCCATCTGTCTTTCTCCATCTGTCTCTCTGTCTATTATACTGTGTTTTTCATGTCTCTCCCTCCCTCGTTATGTTCCTCCTCTCACCCCCTCTCTTCCACTCTCTCCTCCTCCTCCCTTTCAATACATTATTCTTCTGTAATCACAGCTGTTCTGAAGGGAATCAGACTGGCATTGATCCAACCACTCAATCTCTTCCTGTTGTTCTCTCTCTCTCGCTCCACCCCCCTCTCATCTCTCTTTCATTCTCCCTCCACCTCCCTCTCTCTCTTGCTTTCTCTCTCTCCTTCCAACCCTTTCTCTCTCACTCTCTCTCTCTCCACCCCTCGCTCCGCTCCCTTCCTCCCCCACCCTTCTCTCTCTCCCCCTCCACCCTTCTCTCTGCTCCCCTCTAATCGTTAATAGTGTGTTTACACTGAGTATACAGAACAACACCTTCCTAATATTGAGTTGCATCCTCCCTTTGCCCTCAGAACAGTCTCAATTTATCAGGGTATGGACTCTACAATGTGTTGAAATCGTTCCACAGCGAGGCTGGCCCATGTTGACTCCAATACTTCCCACAGTTGTGTTGGATGGATGTCCTTTGGGTGATGAACCATTCTTGATACACACGGGCAACTGTTGAGTGTGAAAAACCCTGCAGCGTTGCAGTTCTTGACAAAAACTGGTGCGCCTGGCACCTACTACCATACCCCCGTTCAAAGATACTTAAATATGCCCATTCACCCTCTGAATGGTACACACACAATCCATGTTTGAATTGTCTCAAGGCATAAAATCCTTCTTTAACAGGTCTCCTCCCCTTCATCTTTAACCAGGTCTCCTCCCCTTCATCTTTAACCAGGTCTCCTCCCCTTCATCTTTAACCAGGTCTCCTCCCCTTCATCTTTAACCAGGTCTCTTCCCCTTCATCTTTAACCAGGTCTCCTCCCCTTCATCTTTAACCAGGTCTCATCCCCTTCATCTTTAACCAGGTCTCCTCCCCTTCATCTTTAACCAGGTCTCCTCCCCTTCATCTTTAACCAGGTCTCCTCCCCTTCATCTTTAACCAGGTCTCCTCCCCTTCCTCTTTAACCAGGTCTCCTCCCCTTCATCTTTAACCAGGTCTCCTCCCCTTCATCTTTAACAGGTCTCCTCCCCTTCATCTTTAACCAGGTCTCCTCCCCTTCATCTTTAACCAGGTCTCCTCCCCTTCATCTTTAACCAGGTCTCCTCCCCTTCATCTTTAACCAGGTCTCCTCCCCTTCATCTTTAACCAGGTCTCCTCCCCTTAATCTTTAACCAGGTCTCCTCCCCTTCATCTTTAACCAGGTCTCCTCCCCTTCATCTTTAACCAGGTCTCCTCCCCTTCATCTTTAACCAGGTCTCCTCCCCTTCATCTACACGGATTGAAGTGGATTTAACAGGTGACATCAACAAGGGATCATATCTTTCACCTGGATTCACCTGGTCAGTCTGTGTCATGGAAAGAGCAAGTTTTCCTCATGTTGTGTAAACTCAGCGTTTTCTCCTGTAATCAGGGAATCATCCAGCCCTCGATACGACCACTCTGTCTCCGTATGAGTCCCAAATGGGAACCTATATCCTATATGCCAAAGTTCTGGTCAACAGTAGTACACTATATAGGGAATAGGGCCCTGGTCAACAGTAGTACACTATATAGGGAATAGGGCTCTGGTCAACAGTAGTACACTATATAGGGAATAGGGCTCTGGTCAACAGTAGTGCACTATATAGGGAATAGGGCTCTGGTCTAAAGTAGTTCACTATATAGGGAATAGGGCCCTGGTCAACAGTAGTGCACTATATAGGGAATAGGGCTCTGGTCAACAGTAGTGCACTATATAGGGAATAGGGCCCTGGTCAACAGTAGTACACTATATAGGGAATAGGGCCCTGGTCAACAGTAGTTCACTATATAGGGAATAGGGCCCTGGTCAACAGTAGTTCACTATATAGGGAATAGGGCCCTGGTCAACAGTAGTTCACTATATAGGGAATAGGGCCCTGGTCAACAGTCCTCCAGGGAGCTTGTGGTCCCGCCTCTTATCTGTTCCTTTCTGTATGAGGTCTTCCAGGGAGCTTGTTCCTTTCTGTATGAGGTCCTCCAGGGAGCTTGTTCCTTTCTGTATGGAGTCCTCCAGGGAGCTTGTTCCTTTCTGTATGGAGTCCTCAAGGGAGCTTGTTCCTTTCTGTATGGAGTCCTCCAGGGAGCCTGTTCCTTCACATTTGTATTTACAGGAAAGGGACAGGACATCTAAAGGGACAGGACATTTACAGGGACAGGACATCTACAGGGACAGGACATCTACAGGGACAGGACATCTACAGGGACAGGACATCTACAGAGACAGGACATCTACAGGAACAGGACATCTACAGGGAC